>NC_000086.7:83269165-83569165 GCF_000001635.26 Mus musculus
TTAAGTTGCCCTTTTGAATTTGTTGTTCATGCTTCAATAACCATTGTGGACAGAAATAAAGATTGTGCTAGCCTCTTAGGCCTGGGCTGTAAAATAATGGCTTTAAGTATAGAGTCAAGAATAATGAGGTTTTACAAGTAATATTTGCTATAATGCTACCAAAGGAAATAATAAAAATATGGTCTGTTAACACATAATACATATGCACAGTCTGTCATGATATAACTGAATTAATTTTTAAACCTGGCTGTCCATTACCATATTCTTTTTTATTAGATATTTTCTTCATTTACATTTCTAATGCTACCCACAAAGCCCCCTATTCCCTCCCCCGCCCCCCCTCTCCCCAACCCACCCACTCCCACTTCCTGGCCCTGGCATTCCCCTGTATTGGGGCATATAATCCTTCGCAAGACCAAGGGCCACTCCTCCCATTGATAGTCAACTAGGCCATCCTCTGCTACATATGCAACTAGAGACACAGCACTGGGGGGGGGGGTCGGTACTGGTTTGTATTCTTAACAGAGTAAATAAATATATTTTACCAAATAATAGCACTGAACATTCAGACTGGCACCTGTGGAATGGCGATAACAATAACGTGTGTGTGTGTAACTTTTTACTTATATATATTTATACTTACTCTTTAAATTATATGTATGTTTTTGCCTTTGGGTACCTGCACAGAAGTGCAGGTATGCACAGAAGCTTGAGTTGTCATATGCCCCAGGACCTGGAGTTACAGGTAGTTGTGAGCCTCCTGACATGGGTGTTGGGAATTGCACTCTGGTCTACTGTAAGAGCAGTCCATGCACTTAATCACTGAGCTATCCGTCTCTCCTGCCTTATATTCATGATTTGAGACACAGTCTTTTGAAACCCAGACATATCCTCAAACTTGTTTTCTAATTAAGTATGACCCTGAGGCCTTGACTTTGCTTCCTCTACTTCGTAAGTGCAGGAATTACAGGGTATACATCATACTTAATTTGTACAATATCAAGCATAGAACCCACAGTATCGTGTGTGCCAGGGAATATTCGCCCAAGCAATCTAGATCCCTAGGCCCTGGTATACATTTAAATGCTCTTCAGAGATTGCTTTGGTAGTTCATGAATGCAATCCTAGTTCTCAGGAACCTGAAGCCAGGGCAACACAAGTTTGAGGGCATCTTGAGCTGCATTGGAAGGCTTTGGCTCAAAGATGCAGAACTTAAATAATTGAATAGATAAAATTTCAAGGTGGCTGTGTGTCAACTTGACACAAGGTGGAGCTTTCACACAGAATGGAGCCTCCCTTGAGGAAATGCCTCCATGAGATCCAGCTATAAGGCATTTTCTCAATTAGTGATCAAGGGGGGAGATCCATTGTGGGTGGTGCCATCCCTGGGCTGGTAGTCCTGGGTTCTATAAGAGAGCAGGCTGAGCAAGCCACGGGAAGCAAGCCAGTAAGGAACATCCCTCCATGACCTCTGCATCAGCTACTGCTTGAGTTCCAGTGCTGACTTCCTTTGTTTTTGTTTTGTTTTTGGTTTTGTTTTATGTTTTTTCAAGACAGGGTTTCTCTGTGTAGCCTTGGCTCTGTCCTGGAACTCACTCTAACAGACCAGGCTGGCCTCGAACTCAGAAATCCTCCTGCCTCTGCCTCCAGAGTGCTGGGATTAAAGGCATGCGCCACCACTGCCCAGACCTCCTGACTTCCTTTGGCAATGAACAGCAGTGTGGAAGTGTAAGCTGAATAAACCCTTCCCTCCCTAACTTGCTTCTTAGTCCTGATGTTTTGTGTAGGAATAGAAACCCTGACTAAGACAGTGGCATTAAGATGCAGTCTGACCTGAAAACTGACCCACCAAATAAATCACAAAACAGTATTGCCAGTACTGTAGCAATGTGTCTGAATTCTGTAAGATTTGGTGAGTTGTAAAAAGAGACAGAAAACTGTGAAACAAGGTGAGAATTGCAGTTGTCTAATGATAGCCAGAGACACTCAAGTAAAAATTTAAATACAAAGTTACACATGCTTCTGTGTTCTCTTGTACAGGGCTGTAGCATCTGTTATCAAGAACTTCCCTGCTCAATCTTTCAGTTCAGTCACTGATAAATCAGGTTTTGTGATCTTTAATTCTATGCCACCTTTCTATACTGACCTTGGATGTTACACAGGCAGCTTTCCCAAAGCTATGACCTAATTCCCAGAAGACAGGATTCTTGATATGAGACCAGAAAAAATGCTATAAGGAGCCTCATATCAGATAACAGCTGGTTAGCTCTCAATTGTCATTGCTTTCTATTCTACACAAACCTTTCCAATATAAAAATACTAACAGCTGTATGGCAGTGATCTATAAATACAAGCTCCCTGCATATTTTCTTATCCCATCTTCCTGATTAATCCTTCAGATTGAAAAAAAAAATATTGAGACAAAAATCTCATATGTCCCAGGCTGGCTTCAAAATTACAGTTAAATTTAAGATAATCTTGAAGTTTTGATCCTCTTTCCTGCTTCCTAATGCTGGAATTATATGCATGAGAACCACACCTAGATTTATCAAATACTTAGACTTTAACCCAGCATTTCCTGAGTGCTAATCTGGCATGCTAAAAGTAGAATGACATCTGTCTTCCAAATTATGAGAAAACTGAGGTGCCATTGAGTAGAAAGCCCAAGACAGTAAATGCTAGAGTCACATGCATGATTTTCTCACTTGGTATGACAGCCTTTTATCAGATCATCTCCACCTGCCTTAAATCTTACCCATGCTGTAATCTCTGATTCTCGTGAAAACTATTAAAGCAGAAAAACAAGAGTGTGTGTAATTAAAGTTCACTTAGATTAATTTTTAAACTACCTTGCATGACTCAAACTATAGTTTGAAAATGTAGATAACAATTCTAATGAATCTAATAGCTGCTTAGTCTTAATTTGTGTGATAGACTTATCTTTTACTCATTTTCTATATTATTTGAGTAAGAAATACATTAATCTTTCTGTTTTTAGTGTCAGCTTGCTATATATGTACTAGAAATGAATTCTGGCCTAAAAATTCAAGTTATAAAAGAAGTAGACTGGTTTCTTTCCTTGACTGGTGCTATACTTCGTCAACACTAATGAAAAGAAACGCACCATGAATCTATATGCCATATAAATTTTCCAGCAGACACTTTAAAAGTGAAGAAAAACTGCATGACACTTATTGAACATATTCTATGAAATCTCAAGATCTAAACCATATCTGTATGCATTCAATATAGAAAGGTTGAGACATTTTATACTCTAACTCTTAAAAAAATCTGATATCCTATACCAACCAGATCCAATTGTCACATATTCAAATCTGTTTACTTGTATGTGATATGTGTGCCTGTGAACTCATTCATGTGTGTGAATCTGTGTCTGCTTTTGAAGGTCAGTGGGTAATCTCAGATGTTCTTTATGCCCTAATTTGTGCAACAATTTCTTATTGCTCATGGAGGCATATTGTAGACTATCTTGCCAGTGAGCTTCATGGGATTCTCTGGTCTACATCTACATCTCATTATAGGAGTTCTGAGATTACAGACACACACAATCATGTCCAAATTGATGTGGGTCCTGGGCATTCAAATTCATGTCTCCATGCTTGTTCAGTAAATGTTTTACCGTGGAGCCATCATCTCATCCCCAGCAGCCACATTTTCACTAAATTAATTAATTTATATATAGCTGGTAGGTAACTTTTTCTTCTAAATTAAATAAAATTGAGGGATAGCCCAATGGTAGAACACTTGTCTAGTATGTGCAAGTCCCTAAGTCCCAAACATGGGAAAAAAAGAAAATTGATGTTTTTAGCCATATGTACCTTTCTTATTTGGTAGTATTGGGAGGACTGACTTAGGAATGGGCCATGCTCATGTAAGACCCCCGGAGCTGGGCCTCCGCTCAAGTCCTGGGATGAGCTGGCCAGCACCCCAATGACTCTAGAGAAAACCACACCAGATGCAAACTGCAAGAGGTTTTATTATCAGCTAACTGAGGACGAACTCTGCCTCGCAGGGCAGGGGAGTTTGACCCTGAGCTGTAACAGTAGGGGGCTTTTAATAGCTAGCTGAGGAATTGGGAGGAGTTGGGAGGAGTTGGGAGGAGTGTGGCTACCACTCTTCTCTGGCACAGGGAGGGAGGGGTGTCCTTGGCACAGGGAGCCAGGCAAGCTCCTGGCTAAGCCTTTTTACAATTATCGCATCTCTGATTGTAAGGTATTGAAACAAAAAAAGTTTTTTGCTGGCTATAGAGAACAAAGAGCTTCTTTATGGCTATATTTTTAGAGAACAGGGAAAACAAGCTTGGGGGAATGTTTTAGGGGCTTTACCTCCCAGGGAGAAACGCTCTAAGTCGGGGTCTCACACTGACCCAGGACAGGCTGCAAAATGGCAGTTTGAAAGACTAGGCCTAAGTTCCTGCTTCAGAGAAATGAGAACCTGGATCCAGGAATCTGTGGTCAGCCAACCACAGCTGTAGACAGCAAATCTGAGGATGTTTTGCCACCCTGGAAAAATTTCAGAGCCCTAACCAATCACAAATGCACCCATACTCCTGGATATAGAGCCAACCAGTCAAGGGAGATAAAAGTAAAAGTCATCCACTTTTACCCTAACAGGCTTTAATTTGACTCTGCAAAGCACACACCTCTGTTTCCATTCCCAAATGGGGAGAGCCCTGCATGCAGAAAATTCTGCTAAATAAACACTCTTTGCCTTTGCATATTATTTGAATCAGGAGTGTCATCCTTTGGAGATTCTAGGACCCTTACAGTATGGATACATCTTGTTTTTTTAATTCATCTTTGAAATGCTTTTTCCTTAAACTGAGTTGCAGAAAGCTAGAATCAGGTATGGTATTTGGGATCATTAAGCAAGTGGCTTTTCCGTGATGACGGCCTAGCTGGAAACAGCTGCAGCTGGTGCTGACAGACTTGGCCTTCATGCTCAAGGAAAAGTTTCATTCTTTTCAGAAAATCATAACTTGAGGACAAGTTCACTAGTTTCTTCGTCTGCCTGTTGAAAACAGTCAACCCTTATAGGAGGAACAACAATATGAACTGACCAGTAACCCCAGAGCTTGTGTCTCTAGCTGCATATGTAGCAGAAAATGGCCTACTCAGCCATCAATGAGAGGAGAGGTCCTTGGTCTTGCAAAAATCATATGCCCCAATACAGGGGAATGCCAGAGCCAGGAAGCAGGAGTGGGTGGGTTGGGGAGCAGGGCTGGGGGAGGGTATAGGGGACTTTCATGATAGCATTTGAAATGTAAATGAAGAAACTATCTAATAAAAATTGTTTTTGAAAAAATAAGAAAGAAAAGAGTCCACATAGTACACCACTGTTTCAGAAACCCATTGCAACTTCTGAGTATCTGCTTCACATGAGATTGCACCTTCTCTCAATGTCACAAGCTTTTGTCCCAGGATGCCCTGACTCGAGTTCATGTGTGTGATTTGTTCCTGGTTTGTACAGAATTTTATTGTACAGGGATTCTTGGAAATCCCCAGATAAGTTCCAGCATGCAGTGGAAATGAATCTCAGTACTGCATTTCTGTTTATCTGAATTTAGCTTATATATTAAGCCTCTTTTTGCTAGATCCCACCCATTCCATCTCAGCCAACTTAGGGATAATATGCCCCAATTTTCTCTGAGGTTTTGCCTTCAATTTTTTTTAAGAGCTGACATAAAGCCAGTATTTGAAGATGGGTGTGGGCTCTCTGATCTTGTGCATAATTCATCCCACTAAAACTTTGTGTTTGGGTAAATATAGATCACATACACACACAGACACAGACACACACACATATACATATACATATATATTCACTCTTATTTCTAGTCATTCAGTTCTGGAAATCCAGCTGAGTCCAGTGTTCACTAGAGGCATGTGGGAGATTTTGTTACTAAATCCTGTTCCACTGCATGCTGGATTGTCAGTTTATGTGTTTCTGCTTAGGTTCACAGTAGGTCTGTTCTTCTATATAACATTCTTCATTGAAGTCCTGTTACATTCACAGTCTTCACCAAGAAAGCTCATCTATTTGCTTCTGAGTTTGCATTTCCCCAAACTCATTTGTTGTTCTTGTTGTTACTCGTGCTGTAGTGTTATTGATGCCATAATCTTTCTTTCAGCATTCCCTTCTCAGAAACATGCATTTGTCTGACATTCTAGTTTATTTACTGGACCTTCTTCACTCCTTGAAGATAGTGTTTAGACTCAGAGATGGACAAGTGCTTTGCTTTGTATTCGAACAGGATATTCCAAGTGAAGATTTCTTCTTTTCTTTTCTTTTCTTTTTCTTGGAGAAATTTTGAAATATTTAATTTTTATTAGATCTTTTCTTCATTTACATTTCAAATGCTATTCACTTTCCTACTTTCTTCTCTGAAAAGTTTCCTATGCCCCCCCCCCCACCGCCCTGCTCCCCAACCCACCCAATTCTGCTTCCTGGCCCTGGAATTCCCTTATATTGGGACATATAACCTTTGCAAGACCAAGGGCCTCTCCTCCCATTGATGGCCAATAGCCCATCCTCTGCTGCATATGCAACTAGAGACACAAGCCCCCCGGGGGGGGGTGGTTACTGGTTAGTTCATATTGTTGTTCCTACTATAGGGTTCCAGACCCCTTTAGCTCCTTGGGTACTTTCTCTAGCTCCTTCATTGTGGGCCCTGTGTTCCATCCAATAGATGACTGTGAGCATTTATACAATGGAGTACTACTCAGCTATTAAAAGCAATGAATTTATGAAATGCTTAGGCAAATGGATGCATCTGGAGGATATCATCCTGAGTGAGGTAACCCAATCACAAAAGAACATACATGATATGCGCTCACTGCTAAGTGGATATTAGCCCAGAAACATAGAATATCCAAGATACAATTTGCAAAACACATGAAACTCAAGAAGGAAGACCAAAGTGTGGATACTTTCTTCCTTCTTAGAATGGGGAACAAAATACCCATGGAAGGAGTTACAGAGACAAAGTTCAGAGCTGAAACAGAAGGAAGGACCATCCAGACACTGCCCCACCTGGGGATCCATCCCATAAACAACCACCAAACCCAGACACTATTGCATATGCCAGCAAGATTTTGCTGACAGGACCCTGATATAGCTATCTCTTGTGAGGCTATGCCAGTGCCTAGCAAATACAGAAGTGGATGCTCACAGCCAAGTGAAGATTTCAGATTTTGAGAATCTTCATGTTAAGATTCTCTCTCTTCCGGTGTTAAAGTAAATAAGTAAATCTAATAAAATGTTTTGAGTTTGGCTATCAAATAATTTAGGTTCCTTCTTAATTCTAGTTATTAGCCCCATTTTTTGCCTTTTTCTATATATACTGATTTTATTTCATTTTGATATATGCCCAGTACAAGACAACTGAATCAATCATGTGTTTCCATAATTTGCCAAGATACTTCATTCTGTTTTGTATAATGGTGATATTAATTTATATTTCTCATTTGGTATTTTTTCCTTTTTATTAGATATTTTCTTTATTTGCATTTCAAATCCTATCCCAAAAGTTCCCTATATCCTCCCCCTGCCCTGCTCTCCTACCAAAACACTCCCACTTCTTGGCCCTGGCATTCCTCTGTACTGGGGCATATAAAGTTTGCAAGACCAAGGGGCCTCTCTTCCCAATGATGGCCAACTAGGCCATCTTATTATCAAGTGATATATAAACATTTTCTCTCACCTCACATACTGTCTTTCATTTCCTTAGTTACATGCCTTGTAGAGCTCCCCTGTGCTGTAATCTGACACGTAGTTTTGCATTTGCTGCTAGTGCATTCAAGGTCATAATTATTTAAAAAGCTCCTTCCTCAGGCCAACACATAGAACATCCAGTGTGCTTTCATCTTAAACTCTTTTTACATTTGGACATCATACATCTATTGTTTCATCTGTTATAGATAAATTTTGTATAATATGGAAATTTAAATTTGTTGAAAATGCTGTCTTTTTTCCCACTGGATGGCTTTAGCTCCCTTGTCAAAGATCAAGTGACCATAGGTGTGTGGGTTCATTTCTGGGTCTTCAATTCTATTCCATTGGTCTACTTGTCTGTTTCTATACCAGTACCATGCAGTTTTTATCACAATTGCTCTGTAGTACAGCTTTAGGTTGGGCATGGTCATTCCCCCAGAGGTTCTTTTATCATTGAGAAGAGTTTTTGCTATCCTAAGTTTTTTGTTATTCCAGATGAGTTTCCAGATTGCCCTTTCTAATTCATTGAAGAATTGAGTTGGAATTTTGATGGGGATTGCATTGAATCTGTAGATTGCTTTTGGCAAGATAGCCATTTTTACTATATTGATCCTGTCAATCCATGATCATGGGAGATCTTTCCATCTTCTGAGACCTTCTTTAATTTCTTTCTTCAGAGACTTGAAGTTCTTATCATACAGATCTTTCACTTCCTTAGTTAGAGTCACACCAAAGTATTTTATATTATTTGTGACTATTGTGATTGGTTTTGTTTCCCAAATTTCTTTCTCAGCCTGTTTATCCTTTGTGTAGGGAAAGGCCATTGATTTGTTTCAGTTAATTTTATATCCAGCTACTTCACTGAAGCTGTTTATAAGGTTAGGAGTTCTCTGGTGGAATTTTTAGGGTCACTTATATATACTATCATATTATGTGCAAAAAGTGATATTTTGACTTCTTCTTTTCCAGTTTGTTTCTCCTTGATCTCATTTTGTTGGCTCTGGCTAGGACTTCAAATACTATGTTGAATAGGTATGGAGAGAGTGGGCAGCCTTGTCTAGACCCTGATTTTAGTGGGATTGCTTCCAGCTTCTCACCATTTACTTTGATGTTGGCTACTGGTTTGTTGTAGATTGCTTTTTATCATGTTTCGGTATGGGCCTTGAATTCCTGATCTTTCCAAGACTTTTATCATGAATGGGTGTTGGATCTTGTCAAATGCTTTTTCCACATCTAACGAGATGATCATGTGGTTTTTGTCTTTGAGTTTGTTTATATAGTGGATTACATTGATGGATTTCCATATATTGAACTATCCCTGCATCCCTGGAATGAAACTTACTTAGTCAGGAGGGATGATTGTTTTGATGTGTTCTTGGATTCAGTTAGCGAGAATTTCATTGAGTATTTTTGCATCAATATTCATAAGGGAAATTGGTCTGAAGTTCTCTACCTTTGTTGGGTGTTTCTGTGGTTTAGGTATCAGAGTAATTGTTGTTTCATAGAATGAATTGAGTAGAATACCTCTTGCTTCTATTTTGTGGCATAATTTGTGAAGAACTGGAATTAGATCTTTTTTGAAGGTCTGATAGAACTCTGCACTAAACCCATCTGGTCCTGAGCTTTTTTTGGTTGGGAGATTATTAATGACTGCTTCTATTTATTTAGGGCATATAGGACTGTTTAGATCATTAACCTGATGCTGATTTAACTTTGGTACCTGGTATCTTTCTAGAAATTTGTTCATTTTATCCAGTTTTTCCAGTTTTATTGACTATAGCCTTTTGTAGAAGGATCTAATGGTGTTTGGTTTTCTTCAGGATATGTTGTTGTGTCTCCCTTTTCATTTCTGATTTTGTTAATTAGGATGCTGTCCCTGTGCCCTCTAGTGAGTCTGGCTAAGGGTTTATCTATCTTGTTGATTTTCTCAAAGAACCAGCTCCTCATTTTGTTGATTCTTTGAATAGTTTTTCTTGTTTCCACTTGGTTGATTTCACTCCTGAGTTTGATTATTTTCTGCAGTCTACTCATCTTGGGTGAATTTGCTTCCATTTGTTCTAGAGCTTTTAGGTGTGTTGTCAAGCTGCTTGTGTGTGCTCTCTCTAGTTTCTTTTTGGAGGCACTCAGAGCTATGAGTTTTCCTCTTAGAAATGCTTTCATTGTGTCCTATAAGTTTGGGTATGTTGTGGCTTCACTTTTATTAAACTCTAAAAAGTCTTTAATTTCTTTCTTTATTCCTTCCTTGACCAAGGTATCATTGAGAAGAGTGTTGTTCAGTTTCCAAGTGAATGTTTGCTTTCTATTATTTATGTTGTTATTGAAGATCAGCCTTAGTCCATGGTGATCTGATAGGATGCATGGACAATTTCAATATTTTTGTATCTGTTGAGGCCTGTTTTGTTACCAATTATATGGTCAGTTTGGAGAAGGTAGCATGAGGTGCTGAGAAGAAAGTAAATCCTTTTGTTTTAGGATAAAATGTTTTGTAGATATCTGTTAAATCCGTTTGTTTCATAACTTCTGTTAGTTTCACTGTGTCCCTGTTTAGTTTCTGTTTCCATGATTTGTCCATTGATGAAAGTTGTGTGTTGAAGTCTCCCACTATTATTGTGAGAGGTGCAATGTGTGCTTTGAGCTTTACTGAAGTTTCTTTAATGAATGTAGCTGCCCTTGCATTTGGAGCATACATATTCAAAATTGAGAGTTCCCCTTGGAAGATTTTAACTTTGATGAGTATGAAGTGTCCCTCCTTGTCTTTTTCGATAACTTTGGGTTGAAGTCGATTTTATTAGATATTAGAATGGCTACTCCAGCTTGTTTCTTCAGACCATTTGCTTGGAAAATAGTTTTCCAGCCTTTCATTCTGAGGTAGTGTCTGTCTTTTTCCCTGAGATGGGTTTCCTGCAAGCAGCAAAATGTTGGGTCCTGTTTGTGTAGACAGTCTGTTAGTCTATGTCTTTTTATTGGGGAATTGAGTCCATTGATATTAAGAGATATTAAGGAAAAGTAATTGTTGCTTCCTATTATTATTTTTTTTTTATTAGATTTGGCATTCTGTTCTTGTGGCTGTCTTCTTTTAGGTTTGTTGAAGGATTACTTTCTTGCTTTTTCTATGGCATGGTTTCCATCCTTGTATTTTTTTTTTCCTGTTATTATCCTTTGAAGGGCTGGATTCATGGAAAGATAATGTGAGGATTTGGTTTTGTCATGGAATACTTTGGTTTCTCCATCTATGGTAATTTGCTGGCCCTTTAAGTTGAAAATCTTCATTCTCATCTACTCCTATTATCCATAGGCTTGGTCTTCTCACTGTGTTTTGGATTTCCTAGATGTTTTGAGTTAGGATCTTTTTGCATTTTGCATTTTCTTTGATTGTTGTGTGATGCTCTCTATGAAATCTTCTGCACCTGAGATTCTTACATCTCTTATATTCTGTTGATGATGCTCGCATCTATGGTTCCAGATGTCTTTCCTAGGGTTTCTATCTCCAGAGTTGCCTCACTTTGGGTTTTCTTTTTTGCGTCTACTTCCCTTTTTAGGTCTAGTATTGTTTCATTCATTTACATCACCTGTTTGGATGTGTTTTCCTGTTTTTCTTTAAGGACTTGTAACTCTTTAGCAGTGTTCTCCTGTATTTCTTTAAGTGAGTTATTAAAGTCCTTCTTGATATCCTCTACCATCATCATGAGATATGCTTTTAAATCCGGGTCTACCTTTTTGGGTGTGTTGGGGTGCCCAGGACTGGGTGAGGTGTGAGTGCTGTGTTCTGATGATGGTGAGTGGTCTTGGTTTCTATTAGTAAGATTCTTACATTTGACTTTCACCATCTGGTAATCTCTAGAGTTAGTTGTTATAGTTGTCTCTGGTTAGAGATTGTTCCTCTAGTAATTCTGTTAGTCTCTATCAGCGGACCTGGGAGACTAGCTCTCTCCTCTGAGTTTCAGTGGTCAGAGCACTCTCTGCAGGCAAGCTCTCCTCTTACAGGGAAGGTGCTCAGATACCTGGCGTTTGGACTGGCCTCTTGGCAGAAGATGAAGGCCTGAAAAAGGGCCTGTCCCAGAAGCTGTGTAGCTTCCGTCTGTTACAGAAGTTGTTAGCTTCTGTAGTCCACACTTTCACCTGCGCAGACTAGTCTCAGAGGGATCTGGGAACCAAGATGGCTCCCCCAGGTGCTCTGGTAAAGTCTTCCCGGGCAGGGCGGACATCTTTCCCCTGCAGGGAGGATGCCCGGATGTCTGGAGCCTGAAACTGGGTGTGTCTCAGAAGTTGTTCTCTAGAGATCTTGGGGGTGTCCGCTGACTCTATGCCCAGGTGACCTGGTGCTGGCGCTTACTGGAAGGGACTTGTGACCCCAGTCAGGCCGCGTTTCCTGCTTCCCTAAAGCTGTCTCATGTCCTGTGCGATTGGATTGGAACAGAAGTTGTGTTCCACTCACTGGTGGTCCTAAGATTGCTTAGAGAGTCCTCTAGAGGACCTTGGGGGTGTCTGCTGACTGCGTGCCCAAGGTGACCCAGTGCTGGTGCTGACCGGAAGGGGAAAATGTGTTTTTAATAATAACAACAGCTATAACTATTAATTACTCAAAATAAGGTGTGTAGTAATGGGAAAAATTAAAAACACCAGCCTTTTTTCACATTCCAAGAAAAGTCATTTTTGAAAAGTTGACATATTTCATTAGACCACATTCTCTTATTAAATTTTTATATCTCTTTATCATCTTATTGTCTGTTTAGCTTATATTAGCAATAATTTGCCCTTTATTTATCACATAAATACCTTGTGGATATGGCTAGATACCATCTTGTCATGAATATGTACTAGAATTAAATTAAGTATTCTACTATTAGACTATTTTTATTTCTTTGTTACTTTAAATAATCCAATTAATTTTTATTAGATATTTTCTTTATATACATTTCAAATTTCAAATGTTATCCCGAAAGTTCCCTATAATTTCCCCCTGCCATGCTCCCCTACCCACCCCCTCCTGCTTCTTGGCCCTGGCATTACCCTCTACTAGGGCATATACAGTTTTCAATACCAAGGGGCCTCTCTTCTCAGTGATGGCCGAGTAGGCCATCTTCTGCTACATATGCATCTAGAGACATGAGCTCTGGGGGGTAATGGTTATTTCATATTGCTGTTTCACATATAGGGTTGCAGACCCCTTCAGCTCCTTGGGTGTTTTCTCTAGCATCTCCATTGGGGGCCCTGTGTTCCAACTTATAGATGACTGTGAGCATCTACTTCTGTATTTGCCAGGCACTGGCATAGCCTCTTATGAGACAGCTATTCCAGGGTCCCTTCATCAAAATCTTTCTGGCATATGCAATAGTGTCTAGGTTTGGTGGCAGATTATGGGATGGATCCCCAGGTTGGTTAGTCTCTGGATAGTCCATTCTTTCATGTTAGCTCCAAACTTTGTCTCTGTAACTCCTTTCATGGGTATTTTGTTCCCTACTCTAAGGAGGAATGTAGTATCCACCCATTGCTCTTCCCTTTTATTGATTTTCTTGTGTTTTGCAAATTGTATCTTGGGTGTTCTATGTTTCTGTTTATCAGTGAGTGCATATCTAATGACTTATTTTGTGATTCGGTTATCTCAGTAAGGATGATATCCTCCAGATACATCCATTTTTTCAAGAATTTTATAAATTAATTGTTTTTAATAGGTGAGAATACTCCATCGTGTAAATGTACCACATTTTCTGTATCCATTCCTCTGTTGAGGGACATCTGTGTTCTTTCCAGCTTCTGGCTATTGTAAATAAGGCTGCTATGAACATAGTGGATCATGTGCCCTTATTATCAGTTGGAACATCTTCTGGGTATATGCCCAGGAGAGGTATTGCTGGATCTTCCGGTAGTATTATTTCCAATTTTCTGAGGAACCTCCGGACTGACTTCCAGAGTGGTTGTACATGCTTGCAATCCCACCAGCAATGGAGTAGTGTTCCTCTTTCTTTACATCCTTGCCAGCATCTGCTGTCACCTGAATTTTTGATCTTAGCCATTCTGACTGGTGTGAGGTGGAATCTCAGGGTTGTTTTGATTTGCATTTCCCTGATGATTAAGGATGTTGAACATTTTTTCAGGTGCTTCTCAGCCATTCGGTATTCCTCAGTTGAGAATTCTTTGTTTAGCTCTGTACCCCATTTTTAATCGGGTTATTTTAAATAATCTGCCTTTTGTCATCTTTGGCACTGTCCAGAAATACACATTATTAAGTGAAATGATATTGAAATTTTTTTGGAAAGTGCATAGATGTGCAAATATTCCATGATACATGTTGTCACAAAAATATTTTTTGCCAATTTACGTTGCCCTATTAAAAATGCTAACATTTATTTTGGCAAATAAAGCTGTGTATGGATGAATATCTTTATCAACTAGACTGAAATAAAATTTCTTTTTGTTATATTAAAATTTGATATTTTAGTATGTTTTAAAACTAGTACTGCCTTCATATATTAATATATACATACACATATATATATATATGTATGTATAAAATAAAAGATTTTAATGCCAATAAAGATGGCATTTGTGTTTGAGAATATTTTTATGTTGCATATAAAAGTTTTACATACATGAGTTACTATTATATATTAATTTACAGTATATATCTTTATGTTCATAGACAGCCTATTTTGTGTGATTATTAGGCTTATTTATTTCATATTTGTTCTGTTCTGAATTCCATTATTTGATTACAAAATTATAGAGACCAAAATAGTGAGTTTTACTGAGAATTTTATACTCTTAAAGTCTGTGCTTCGTGTTTTTGTGTGGGATATAGATTCTTTACTTTTATGTTTGTATATATTATTTAAAGTGAAATTTCTTCCCTGAGAAAAATATGGTTACCAGGTAGATATTAAGTTTAGTAAGGAATATTGGAATATTTTAGTTTAAGCCTCCAACTTTGGTTTTCTCAGTTTCTGATGAATTGGAAATAGTCTTTCAGTAATTGATTTTTGTTTTAGTCCCTAACAGGAACATTTCAACACACTGTGTTGTTTGTTTCGTTGAACAAAGCCTTTTCATTTTTAATTAATAACTTTGACTTTCACATAAATTGTAATAGCCATCTTGTAGCTTTGCTTATTATGATTTGAATGAATTTTACTAAAACTATGATTTTTCTCCTGAATTATCTTAAAATTCATGCATATATTTCCTTCATAGTTATAGTCAATTGGGAGTCATAATATTAAAATAATAACGAATGACTGTTGGTTGTGGTAGTTTATTTGAAAGGCCTTAGTTACTAGTACTGAGATTTAATATCATAAATTTATGTTACTTTCTCTTTAGTAGTTCGGTATTTTGCATGCTTTCATAGGAAGCAGTCGAAAACCTTTAATCAAAATCAAAGGTTACACCACGGGGGTCCAATATCTCCAATCTGTCTTTCAATGATGCATTACTTTTCCCTGTACTGCTGTGATTTAATTCATTCTGGTTTGTTCAGTTAATGAGAATAGCGCATCTTATGCAGTAGAAAGTATTTTTTCTTTATGGCTGTATGATTCTCAACAGATTAGCATTATTATTAGGAAATAATACTTAACATATGATTGTTTAAATGGCACTAGTGCAATGTCCCCACTAGCCAAGTCGAGAGAGAGAGAGAGAGAGAGAGAGAGAGAGAGAGAGAGAGAGAGAGAGAGATGATATGGCTGCCTTGACCTTCAGTGTATAACTTTGTAGCCCTTCATAGTTATTCAGATATCAATATATACACAATAAATGTACACTGAAAAAATTATAAGGAGAACTGAAATTTAGTGGCAGCTAATAGAACTTGTCTTTGCTGTATAGAAAACACTGACATTTTTGTATTTGTGAACTTGGAGTGATAAAATGATATCTTTTTCATAATCCCTTTTTAGGGTCTATTTATGTTATTTCTACTCCTCCTCCTTCTCTCTCTTAGTTCTCCAGGGAAACATCTTTTCCCCAGGTAAAGAAATATTTTGTATTAGTGGTTAAAATCTAGGATATTTAATGACAATAGTCTAAATGTAACAAATGCACGAAGTCTGTTTGCCCTGTGTGTTAGATACAGTCATAGTTGTATGTGATGAAGACAATTGAGAAAGGTACCATATCAGCTAGATCTGGTTCAAATTCTGGCTACATTTTTCTGTGTTTTAGGAATTTGTGACAGTATCTCAATTATCTGTCACATTCTGCAGCTATAAGTGGAGTATTGATAGCTATCGTTCTATTTCTCAAAACTCTTGATGCACTTTTAAATAACATGCAATAGGTATTGAGGCTCATATTTGCTTCATCATGTGTTTAAGTAATTGTTAAATTATCTATTCTTCTTCTGCCATTGAACAGTCAAAAGGTATTTCTTCTTCGTTTTTATATCTACTTAATCACACAAATTGCCATACTGAAATCGTCTAGGTTTACCACTGAAATCGTCCATCATGAATAATGTGTTTATAATATTGATCTCTTAAAAGAGAGTCTGTTCACTTTAATCATTTAAATGTATCCTCTGCTAATTTCTGTACCCATGAATCACCTGGTGTGTCATGGCCATGTGTTTCTTCATGTGCTTGTAATAAATTGAGTGTAATATTTTCTCTTATTAACTTTCAAGTCATTACATACAGGTATAGTCTACTTGTAAACAATAAAATAATGTTCAGAAAACAGAAAGTATTAATGCTAGTTGGAAGAGTGCCCAAGATCACTGGGAAAATCATGCTAACGAGCAACTACTGAGGAATATACACAGACATTAAACATAAAGTCTAGGAGATATGAAAACACTGAATTGGGAATGAGAGTGGTAAACAATTGTTCAGAATTAAATATTATGTGCCAGGGACTACAGTATCAAGTAATAAATAGACAACCACAGGCTATGGCACTGAATTCAAGATTTACTTTAGATTTTAAATGCCTTTGGTGAGGCTTTGAGATGTAATCACAACTGTTACTATTAAGATATTAAACTTGAATGTGTTAGTTTCTTTTCCTTTGCTGTAAAAAAAAAAGCCAACAATATAAGACAGATGGAGTTTATATTGTATTATAATCTCAAAGTGCATACAGTCCATCATGATAGGATAGGCCTGGTTACAGGCAAATGTGGCTGGCTCATCACTCTGAATTGGAAGTCTGGAAGCAGAGATAACAGAAAGTTACACTAGCCTATACATCTCAAAACCTGCCCCATCCTGACCTGCTTCACCCAGCCAAGCTCCACCTCCTAAAGTTCTACAGCTTCCTGAACAGTATTACCAGCTGGGGATCACGTATTCAAACACATGAGTCTAGGAGGAACATTTTGATCATCTTCACAGAAGTGGCCAAACTGAGAGCTGGAACTAAAGCCTAGAATAAGACAGATAGGGTTTGAGTCTTCTTTGTGTCAATTCCTTCTAAAGACTTCAGTCAAGTGTCCCAATCTTACAAGTGATAATTTACCAGGCACAAGGAGTAAAGACATATGGCAAAGATAAGGGCAAAGATTTTGTTTGAAGAATGGAATGTGGGGCCAGGAACAATTTTTTTTTCTAACATCTATCTGTATACCTAAAGCTTCATAAAATCTTGCTTTCCTTGGACTCTGACCAAAACTGGTCCTGATAGAGGGAAGAGAGGGGCACCTTTCAATTCCCTGCACATGATTGTTAAGGAAAAGCAGAAGCAGTGTGCACAGGGTATCCGACTTGGGTAGAAAACCAGTATTATTGATATTGGTGAATCTCTGAAATGAAAAGCATTTGAAAAGCTGCTACAGGTGTTGGCAGGAAAAGGATCAAGTAATGGGAAAAGAACTACAGCCACCAGTATCAAGGCTATATTGCAGTTAGCAAAATGTCCAATAAACTTAATGTTTAACAGTATTTTCCTTCCAAAAATCTGGGGAAATGACACTGATTTATGGTTATAGTGAAGGAAGAATACTAAACCAGAGAAAGCTTGGTAATTCAGAGGCAGTTGATATGAAGGGAAAATCTTCTGTATTGTCCAGGATTCACAGTTGAGAATCTTTTTTTCATAATCATACTGTAATAGCCCTGGGAGTTGCTTTATAGTATTGGTTAATTAAAATAACACTTTGACATATATTCAGGAATGTAAAACCATATTTTTTTCCGGCTTCATCAGTAGCTATTGACTTGTTTGACTTGCCTTGCTCACTTGGCCCTTCTATTGCCTTTACTCCTCTTATTCTAGCATTTAAATTTATGGCAGCTTCTAAGTTTTAAAATTTGTTTTATCTAGCATGTGAACAGTCAATGTTCTCTTCTTTTCTTTCTTTTCATTAGGTGTGCTGAGTTTATTTGAGGCCCCTCTGTAGTGCACCTACAGATAAGTAGTAATAGAAACATTGTAAAAGGGGGCAAAATTAAGAGCCTTAATTTAAGATACAATGGAAGCCATTTTCTAATATATTTAACTTACAATAGGCCAATACGGTATATTAACAAAAGAATGGTGATTCTTTGAGAAAATTTTATAGAAAAAAAAACAAAATAAAACAAACCAACCAACCAAACAATCGCAATTATCATGGTGCCAGGCAGAATCAGTGACTGCACTTTAAGAATGCACAAAGAAAAAGCAATTGCCAAATAAGAAATGGCTGTAATCGAAAATTTAGTTTGTAGTGCATTTTACATTTGATAAATAAGTTATATAATTTCCATTCAGCGACTGAAATGTATTTTTGAAATCAAATTTCAAGCATGGCATGTGAAACACAAGAACAAGTTTCCATGGAAAATGGTCCTGTCTGAGGCTTTCATATTACTCTTGGCTATTTAATTCATGTGACTGAAACAGGGATGAGAGGTTCATGTCACTGAAGGTTCAGTTAATTTATTTGCTAGAGGTAGCAGTCAGTCATCTTGTTACAAAGGCATATTTGCTAATCACATTTTCTGGAAGATGATTTTATTAGGAAATAATGCAGAAAACTCAGCAGGTAAGAAAAAAACTCAGTGTGTACCTTAGAAGCACAGAAGGAAGTAGATGTTTAAAGCTGCATATACACTGCATTTTTGTTTATATGTTTAGGCCTCTACTTCCTTTGTTTTGTTGTGGAGAAAACAACTGTGGAGGATTTTAAATAGTTTTAAAAATGTTAATATTTTATTTCAATAAATATTTCAAATTTTAAATATTTTTGAGAAGAGGCAGATGCCCAAAGAAGCTACAATTCATTTAGCTCAGAAAACAAGGAAAAACTATTGAAACTACTCAAACTAAGTAGGAAAACTAAGAGGAAATACAGAATTGGACCTCACATTTATAGAAGTTGGTGGCACTCTGTGGAATTAGTCTCTGGATGCAGGAAGGATCCAATATAACTAAGCAAGCCTCTGCCACCCAGTTCATGATATTTCAATGTCAGGGGCACAGTGGAGATGTTTCAGTAATAGTTGAAAAAGAAACTTTTTTATCATGAAAAAAAATATTACTTTATTTATTCAGTTTGGGTTGGGGGATATAATATGCATGTGACAAAGACCACACATGGAATTCAGCAAACTGGATCAACAACTTTTACTGAAAAGTGGACTCACTGCAGAATGAAACTAACCCTGAAGGTCTGCTAATGGCACCGTAATCCACAGGAAGCAAGTGGGATAAGGAAGACTTTTGAAGCAAGTGGGAGTAAGTTAATTTGTCTTCCTCCAGTCTGGCTGTGTCCCTCTGCTTCATCCCTCTATAAATTTACAAGCTAACGGGACGTTAGTCTCCAAGTAAGAAATATTGTTTGCAGTTTTAGCCTGATAGCAGAAGACAGATGTGTGGGCAGGGATAAATCTGAACAAATGATCTCAAAAAATTAGGACAAATGCCAATATTCCTCTAACAATATATTTGAGAAGGACAGCAATCATAAAATTATTTTACGTAGGTGTAAACATTAAAAGTAAACAATGACAATGTTTAAGGTAAACAATAGGAGACTAGAATTAAATACTATTAATAAAATGTATCCTACTGGATTTTATAACAGCAAATAATATTAAACTTTAATATGTCTATTAGTACATTTTGCATAGCCCCTATAGATTTCTAAAATTTTACCAATACCTTACACTTATTTATGAGTGTTAAAATATTTTTCTGATGATAAATGTTATTATATTTGTTATTTTTCCCAGGGCAATACAAGGAGTATGGTGCTTGAAATTAAAGAGATTCTACATTTGTTTAGCTGCCTAATTTATTCATAAGTAGAATTGGAAATAGTGCTTTTATTCTCTTCACAAAAATAAAACTGGTCCATAACACTTAAATTATTTGGAATTACTTCACAAACATATTCTTGACCTATTGGAAAGCAAATGGACTAAAGTTTCTTTTGCTTTGATTGTGTTATTTAAAACTAGCCTCAACAATATTTTTATTAAATGCACAGTGTCTAATTGGCTCCTTTAGCCCATATAGTTCAAAGATGTTGTTGTTAATGGTGTCTACATTCTTAAAAATACTTATTCTAATAATTTTTTCAATTCTTTTCATGATTTCTTCCTTTATGACCATTTGTATTCATAAGTAATTCACTCTCATTAGTGATTTTTTTCTTTATTGCATGGGATCATAGGATTTAAAGAAATTGTATTCAGTTTAATTCAACCACATTTAACTCAGATTATATTCTAGACATGCTAGTCTAGTTAGAAGACTACCATGAATGGAGAAATCTGATATTTAGAATCAATTAAAAGACCAGGAATAAAAGACATTTGCCGGGATAAGGAAAGGACAATCTTTACTTGGCTGGGGATAGATTGGTTTTGAAAGTTATGTTGAATATTGCCATGGGAATGAAAAAGATTTGCATGTCATAATTGGGACAACAAATCATTCATATCTATAGAATCTAAACTATTTATTGTATATTTTCTGTATGCAGATAGTCTAGTAGATGTTATGTACACTAAGCTGAAAAAAACTTATTTACTGACTTGGAACTTTTTACTTCTTGGATAATGGAAAAGCATCAGCTAGTATGAAGTAAACAAGTTGTGCTCAGCAATACACATTAAGTGCATCTTATTCCACTGAGGCCAGACCCATATGTCCTCTGCTACATATGGGTCAGGGGCCTCGGATCAGCCCATGTATACTCCTGGTTGGTGGCTCAGTCTCTGGGAGCTCCCTGGGGTCTGGGTAAGCTGAGAGTGCTGCTCTTCCTATGGGTCCCTCTCCATTTCAGCTTCTTCAATCCTTCCTGAAATTCAACCATAGGGGTTCCCAACTTTAATCCAATGGTTTGGTATATTTAGATATGTAACTCGCCTATGAATTGGGTTATTTTTCCATGATACCTAGGTTCTTTTAATTTTCATTATTTATATACTTTGTATATTATCCCTATATGGTATGTGAAGCTAGAAAAATACTTTCCCATTCTATAGGCTGCCATTTTTTCCTATTGACAGTGTCTTTTGCCTTGTAGAAGATTTTCCATCTCATGATTTCTCATTTATTAATTTTTGATCTTAGTACCTATGCTATTGATGTTCTGTTCAGGAAGTTGTCTCCTATGCTGATATGTTCAAGGCTATTCTCCATTTTCAATTCTAGCATGCTCATTATATCTGGTTTTATATTGAGGTATTTGATCAACTTGGACTTGAGTTTTATGCAGGGTGCTAGATACAGATTTATTTGGATTATTTTACATGCAGACATCCAGTTAGACCAGTACCACTTGTACTGTCTTTTTTCCTAACACACTAGAGATTTTTTTCATTTTTCTTTTTTTTTTTTACTTTGATTTTTTTTATTATGTATTTTCCTCAATTACATTTCCAATGCTATCCCAAAAGTCCCCCACAAACCACCCCCCCCCACTCCCCTACTCACCCATTCCCATTTTTTGGCCCTGGCATTCCCCTGTACTGGGGCATATAAAGTTTGCCTGTCCAATGGGCCTCTCTTTCCAGTGATGGCTGACTAGGCCATCTTTTGATACATATTCAGCTAGAGACAAGAGCTCCGGGGTACTGGTTAGTTCATAATGTTGCACCTACAGGGTTGCAGATCTCTTTAGCTCCTTGGATACTTTCTCTAGCTCCTCCATTGGGGACCCTGTGATCCATCCAATAGTTGACTGTGAGCATCCGGAGGATCCGGCAATACCTCTCCTGGGCATATATCCAGAAGATGTCCCAACTGGTAAGAAGGACACATGCTCCACTATGTTCATAGCAGCCTTATTTATAATAGCCAGAAGCTGGAAAGAACCCAGATGCTCCTCAACAGAGGAATGGATACAAAAAATGTGGTACATTTACACAATGGAGTACTACTCAGCTATTAAAAAGAATGAATTTATGAAATTCCTAGGCAAATCGATGGACCTGGAGGGCATCATCCTGAGTGAGATAACACAATCACAAAAGAACTCAAATGATATGTACTCACTGATAAGTGGATATTAGCCCAGAAACTTAGTATAGCGAGATATAAGGTACAATTTGCAAAACACATGAAACTGAAGAAGAACGAAGACCAAAGTGTGGACACTTTGCCCCTCCTTAGAATTGGAAACAATCACCCATGGAAGGAGTTACAGAGACAAAGTTTGGAGCTGAGACAAAAGGATGGACCATCTAGAGATATTTTTTTTAATTAGTGAATAGATAACTCAAACTTGTTATATTCTGCAGTAGCATGTTACTAATTTGTTATCTGAATTGTTTATGATAGTAGTCATGTCCCCATATCATGGCAGTTGTGGGCCCCAACATATTATTGAAGTTAAAATTCACCTTATCTGTTTAATACTGCACTATTAAAAGCATTACCTGTTCAATATAATACCTCAATCTTAACATTCAAATAATTTACTTCTTGATACTTTTAGTGTATTAAATGTGTTATACAGTTCAAATGCATAGTTATATCAAGCCTAAATATAGTCTAATCATATTACATTCATTAAGCATGTTACTTAACTGGGTATGGATAATGTTAGATTTTTTTTTTTTTTTTTTTTTTTTTTTTTTTTTTTTTTTTTTTGGTTTTTCGGGACAGGGTTTCTCTGAATAGCTCTGGCTATCTTGGAACTCACTTTGTAGATCAGGCTGGCCTCGAACTCAGAAATCTGCCTGCCTCTGCCTCCCGAGTGTTGGGATTAATGGCTTGCGCCACCACGCCCGGCAAGATTGTTTTAAACACAAAGTCAACTATCATGTATTATGAATTCAGTAAGGAAAATACCAGTTTAGAAGTGTTTTTATTTGGTCAATTGCCCTTACTTCAGAGATTCTTGATTGAAAATTAGTGTACACTTAAAACTAGCAACTTAAAAAACAATTAGAAGTCATGGATGTTTATAGTAATGAAGTATGTTATTCCTCCTTTAAGAATTCTCAAAATTATATATGTACCAGCATTTATAGATATGTGTAGGCATCCTTTTAAATCTAAGATTTGAAACTGTGCATAAAAGCATAATCATTGTAAGAATGATGGGATGCTGCATGAGATTTGAATAACTGCCTATATTGTATAATTTGTACTTGGTGAAAATATCAGCTACGTGCTTCCTCCAGCTGTAGACCCATGTTTCTAGGCATATTGGGGTCCAGCTGTGGCTCTGCTTCCTCGCTCTTGGGGTGAATAAATGCTCCTGCACACCTTTCAAGGGTCTGCAGGATTGCAGTCTAGCTAAGAGTGAATGCCAGCTGTAGGTAGGAAGAGGGGGAGAGAGAAGTTCTTCTTCAAGGATCTTAGTGCTACAGCTTTAGACGAAGACCTTCTCTGATGATTTGAATGAAACAGCTCTATGTTCTTAGCTTGTGTGCATACAATTTATTCATGGTGAACAAGTTCTGTATATGAACTTTGGAGAGTAGAAAGATGTTTTCAGGGTAGATGAAATCATTGGCTAACATTTAAAGTACTATGAACCCCTCACTTGTGTGAAGAGGGATTCCAGGAAACCTCGGTATTTGCTGGGCAGGAAATAGAAAGTTGAATTTGTAGGTCTGCAAAGAACTACTCAAACTTTCCCAGGTGGGGGTGGGGGTTACTATCCCTAGATAAGGCAGAGAGAGGAAGCCATGCTAGTTAAAGGAGACTTCCATTTTGTGCTGGTCTCACAGGAGCTATCCAATCATGGTAGATTGCAATCTTTTTTTTTTATTGCAATCTTAATTAGCAGGCTTTTGCCACAGGAAAATATGGAGCTCTTCAAACATATACCATTTGTTTATTATTAAATGATTCAAAACAATTTTTCAAATTTTAGGGGAAGTAATTGGGAATGTCTATGCTTATCTATTCAGAAATGGAAAGTACTATAAACTGTCTCACAATATAAAGTGCATTTCTGCTTAAAACATTTGCATTTAAAATACATAGAGAAAAGCTGAGTTGATTTAGACAGGAAACAGGAGAGATGATACTTAGATTTCAGCTCCTCCCTGTCCTAAGTCAATCTTTAACTGAATTCAAGTAGAAAATTTCTACAGAGAATCTGATTTTAAAAGTGATAAGGAGACACCCAGATCACAGTTGTTAGATGAAGAGTATGCAATGGTGTCCCAGACAGGAATGGGAGTGAGAGGACAGGAGAGGATCTCAGTTGCCTTAGTAAGTACACTGCAACACTTAGAGAAAGTATTGTGGGCATATGTATATGCTGCATGGGGAATCTTGTAATATGTTTGCAATTTGTGTGTGTGTGTGTATGTGTGTCTATGTGTGTCTGTCTGTCTAGGGTCATCTAAAAGAAGTATGACACCTTTACTATTAGAAGTGGGTTGGATTTCCCCCGAAGTTTATTTGGAGACGATGATTCATTCACATATCTCATATAATTGATTTATAAGGGATCATATAATTTATGGCAGACAAACCAGCAAGAAAGTATAGCAGAAATACAGAAGAATATGTATAAGCTGCAGTTGCATGCATATACTTAGCCTGAGACTGGTTCTGTAGTAGTAGCCTGAAACATATTTCAGAATTTGTAGCATGTTAAAGAGGCACTGAGGCATCATCTTACCTCCATAGTAGTCAGTCACCTGTTTAAGATTTCCCTGAGTGGACATAAACCGCATGGCACTTACAGATTGCTGCTTGGAGACAAAGCAGATTTAAAAACCTGAATACAGTCATCCAAAATGATGAAGGTGTAGATGACTTAAAGTACATCTCACCAAAAGCTAGTGTGACGGGCAAACTGAATGGCATAGACTGTTACTGGACCTAGATAGAACTTCTGTTTCTTTCCCAAATTGCTTTGTCACCTTTGCTATGCCACCTGTTACCTAATTATATTGACCTTGGGTTTACTTGTTATATGAAAGACCAAGTGTATATCTTAAAGATTGACTTTTGTTTTGCACATATGTGCGTCTGCCATGTGTATTCAGCACAGGCTAGATGCGGGTATCCGTTCTTAGGAGCTGGCTTTCCTGCTAGTTGTGATCCACAAAACATAGATGCTGGGAACTGACTCCCATCCTCTAGAATGAGTGAAGTCATGTTCTCTAGAAGAGCAGTAAATACATCTTAACCATCTCTCTATCCCTGATCAAAATGAATTTTAAAATACGCCCAAATATACTGTACATAGAACTGTGAGAAACATTATATAAATGCTGCAAATTCATAATGATAACATTATTAAAGATGCTATTTGCTAATATATTAGTTTCCATGATTTTCTGGTTCTACATTTTTATACGACCAAATAGTTTGCAACCAATGTTTTTAATCACCCCTGGTGAGCAGATTTAAATGGTAAGCACAGAGGTCTTGAGCAAGGGAAATTTTAACTTTAGAATTCCTTCCAGTTAGACATAGTAATCCATTTGCCTTTCTGAAATCAGGGATGTCTGACATGTTTGCAGAGTGAGCATTATAATGACATTTCTGTGTTTATATCTGGATATATGACCCCCTTAATACTGATTCTGAAAGAACAATTGCTGGAGGGGGAACGAAGGCTGTGATTAGCTGACCTCATATTCAATGGTATCCCGTTGCATTTTTCTTAGTTGAGGCTTTCTGGTACTTGTGCATATCTTAATTATTGGATTTAAATTAGCATTGCTATTGATTGTAAATCATTTTGACAGAAACTACCTTTTATCTTAAAGCTTAAATGTACCTAGAGATGCCTGTGCTCACTGAAGACATTAAAGTAATAGTGTAAGTATTTGAGTATGTGCTCCATTTGGCCCAAATTAGTTTTCTCTATGGTACAACTCAGTCAGAAAAATGAATGCTGCTGAAAGTAGATGAAATGATTACCAACTCCACACTCAACAAATGTTTATTGAGTATTCTGTACATAAAATACATGGTACCATACATACTTAAACAAAATGTCAATGGTAAAATATCTGACTTCTTGTAGCCATGAATTCATGATGTACCACAGAAACATAGGCACACCCATCACCCACACCCATCCAAACTCTTCACAGATGAACTTTACTAACTTGGGTAAAAATAACTCCCATAACTAGAAAGCAGGTGACACAAAGTGCTCATAATAGGAACTCTGTTAGTTGGGTAATTAATGGCAGTATGCTGTCACCAGCACAATGGAGTCTTGAAGGGGTTAGAAAGAGTGAGTATTTAGGTCCAGAGAAACAAAGAGGTGAGTGATACAAATGTAATATATGGCTTTTTGTACACTTATATGTGGCCAAAGTTGCTATATACTACCATTCATTATTGATATGAAGTAGGCTCTGGTCATCAGAGAAGTGAGGCTGAGTTTACTGTTCATTCCCTGCTTGATCCTTGAGTGCTCTAAAAGTTACAGTGCTTGTCCATTCAGTCATATGGGGGTTATTGCAAAGTGGCATAGCCTGATGAGGAAGCAGCTCTTGCTTTTGCAGGATAACATGGAAATGACACTGAAATCCAAAGTAGTGATTTTGGACTTATCAATGTGGAGGCTAAGCCATGGAGGCAGTTGATCTGACAAATGCACATTAAACGTATATGAAAGAAAATGATTCTGCTGCTAGTGGTCGCACATGCCTGTCAGCACTAGGCAGATACAGATAGGAGATTCATAAATTGAGGTCAGCTTGGCCTATATATTCAGTTCAGTGACAGCCTGAGCTAGAATGAGAGGCCTTGACTTACATAACAACAAATACACAATGCAAAAAGAGTCCAAGATTCAAATACATAGAATAATTCAGTTGAAACTATGTACAATGTGCCAGCGAGATAGCCTAGTGAGGAAACAGGTTTGCTGTCAAGACTGACAACTAGAATTTGATACTTGAAACACATACAGGAGAAAGAGAGTACCTGGAAATTGTCCTCTTATCCCCACAGGTGTTCTTTGGTACATGGGCATAAAATAGCACACAGATACACACACAGATACACACACACACACACACCAGACACACTCACACATACAGGGGGGCACCCACAAAATGAATGTAATACAATATTTTAAAAGGTAAGTGCAAAAATGTAGCTATTAAACACATGTTCAGGAAGCATAGAATTATTAAAAAACATGTATTTAAAATGCATAAACAAAATAGTACTTTTCATGAATTGGTAGCTATATTGACCAAAGAAAGTGATTAATGAACATTTAATTAGGGCTTGTGACAGACCCATTCATTTTTTCCGATTGCTTTGATTAGTTTTAAAGGAACAATTTAGTAGACTTGGAGGCTGTGACCTATAAATTAACTCAGTCATCCATCTAGCCATTTACTAATTTTTCATCTATGATTCAGTTTCTTGTGATTGTTCTATGCTGCTATCTGGGTTGGCATTGGATTCAAGTAATATGAGAAGTAGATAACTAAGAAGAATAAATAGGAACATATCACCCAAGGGACAACAAAAGCTAAAAATTGGCATGGTAGAACTTTAAGGGAGATTATTAGCAAATTCAAAGCAGGGAAATTAAAAAATTATAGATTTGTCACTATACATGACATAAAATGAGATTGTTCTAGTATATCATCCATAGTATCAATTATGTTCATGCAAAACTGAGCACTAAAATATTCTAGCATTTTCCTATTGCTTCTTAAGTAAAATATATAAGCATTTTAGCAAAGGTTTCCTTTGTCTGTCCCAATGTTTTATTTTATATTTATTAACACAGAACATCAACCAGTCCAAACTGGTCTTATGTTTTTTATTAGAGAGTTTCTTTATGTACATTTTAAACATTATCCCCTTTCCTAGTTTCCCCTCCTAAAATCCCCTATCCTCTCCCCCTCCCCCTGCTCCCCAACTCACCCACTCCCATTCCTGGCCCTGGCATTCCCCTATAACTGGGGCATAGAACCTTCACAGGACCTAGGGCCTCTTCTCCCATTGATGGCCGATTAGACCATCCTCTGCTACATATGCAGGTAGAGCCACAAGTCCCACCATGTGTTTTCTTTGATTGGTAGTTTAGTTCTAAGGAGTTCTGGGGGTACTGGTTAGTTCATATTGATGTTCCTCCTATGGGGCTACAAACCCCTTCAGCTCCTTGGGTCCTTTCTCTAGCTCCTTCATTGGGGACCCTGTGCTCTGTCCAATGGATGACTGTGAACATCCACTTCTGTATTTGCCAGGCAATGTATCAGACTCCTGTCAGCAAGCTCTTGTTGGCATCTGCCATAGTGTCTGGGTTTGGTGGTTGTTAACGTGATGGATCCCCAAGTAGGGCAGTCTATGGATGGTCGTTCCTTCAGTGTCTGCTCAGAAATTTTTCTCAGTAAATCCTTCCATGGATATTTTGTTCCCCCTTCTAAGAAGGATTCTGATCTTCTGGGCTAATATCCACTTATCAGTGAGGGCATATCTTTTCTAATCTTCATGTCTGTACCTTCCATGTTCCTAGGTTCGAAGCTCATGCCATCCCACCTGACTTGTCAAGCCCTTTGAAAACTGTTTTCCTAAAACACTAGTACAAATTTTGGTGAATACTAAGAAGTAACCAACTATTAAGTACCTGTAATGTAAACTATGATAACTTCATCTTTCCAATTGAATAGAACAAAATTAGTTTGAAATTATTAATCTTATGTTCATAATGTTTTTTTTTCTTTTACACTAACACTGTAGTTATATCATTTCTACCTTGCCCTGCTCCCATTCCAACTCCTTTTCATGAGAGAGTTCCTATAGGGAGAGACAAAGTCCTGAAGGTTGACTAATCTGTAAAGTAGAAATATGCATGTTCTATAGTAAGTCAGGAAAGTAGAAACAAGAAAGAAAAGCATCAAGGTGTCAGGAAAGAATAGGATTTAGCCTATATGTCTTGTGCAAAAATATATGGATACTTTTCCCTTCATTTTTGATATTTATTATTTATTTTTTATGTATACAGATATTTTGCCTGAATGAATGTCTGTGCATAACATGCATGCCCAGGAGGCCAGGAGAAGGCATTGGATTCTATGGTAGTAAAGTTACAGAAACTTGTAAGGCACATTATGAATGCTGGGAATCAAACCTTTATCCTCTTGAAGAAGAGCCAGTGCTCCTAATCACTGAAACCTTTCTTTTCTTTTCTTTCTTTCTTTCTTTCTTTCTTTCTTTCTTTCTTTCTTTCTTTCTTTCTTTCTTTCTTTCTTGAATATTATTTATTTACATTTCAAATGTTATGCCCTTTCCAAGTTTTTCCTTCACTGAACTATTTCTCGAGCCCACATTATTTTAGGGTTTTGTATTACTATGCAAAGAAAAAAGCAGATAACTTGGTGGCTTAAAAGAGCTCTGTTTTGTTTCATGATCATTTTGGATTAGGAAGTTAGGAAGATTCAGCAGGATTAACCTTTAAACAGTGTCACTTATGAATGATTTTCTGAGTGTGTGTATAACAATAGTAAGAAAAGAAAAGAAAAAAGGAGATTATCAATTTAAGGACTTGGGGTGCATATAAAGGCTCAAGGTAGGGTAGCTGGGAGTGGCTGGAGGGAGACAAAGGAGGGGAAAAGCGATACAATACAATTTCAATTAAAATTAATTGTAAAAAATAAAAACTCAAGAGAGCATCACTTGTATATTTATGTTAGCAGGCCTTTATGAGGGTGATTAAAAAGGATTATCTTAACAGAGACTGATATAAGAAGGGATTCTTGCCTGAACTTTTAGCTCGGATAGGTACTGATGACAGACCCAGGTAAGAAGCGGGAGGTGGGAGGTTTACTTGCAGGAGTGTAAGTGACCTGAAAACATCACTATCACCTCAAAGTACAAGTGCATCTCATAGAAGCTGCATCATAGAGCTCAATTTTCAGTTCCTTCTACTTCCTGTTTACTTTATGAAGATCACTGGCACTCCAGGCAAAGCAGAAAGGTTTAATTGACTGGACTTCTAGGTAAAAGATCCATGAACTCTCACTGGGAACTGCTAATAACCCTTCATCATAACCACACATGTACTAATACATTTCTACTCAATAAGTTTCTACAGCTACTTGAACAAACTACTCTCTACTTCAAAACAACTATGTAATACATGAGGAGTAATGTTATACCTGTGGAGAAAAGCCGGATGGTAATACATCTTTGTTGCATTATTTTTTTAAATTTAATTTTATTTGTAATTCATTTTTTATACTCCATATTCCATTCTCTGCCCCTCCCCATCTACCATCTGACTGACTGCTCCACATCTCACATTTCTTCCCCACCCTACCCTGTCTCCATGTGGATGCTCCCAGCCCCCACCCCACCTGACCTCTAAACTCCCTGGGGCCTCCAGTCTCTGGAAGTGTGTCCCCACCCAATGCAGTTTAGAGCCCCTGAGAGTGTACTCTGAGATTCACACAGAGAAGATGAAGGATCTTCATAGTGATCTAACCTTTATATAATCTACTGTCAAATGTGTTGACTTCTGTGACTGCCAATGTCAATCCCCCAAATTATACTTTGCCTCACTTTGTGTTCATTTTTACACAGAATTTTGGTATGTGTCCAGATTGTTCACAAACTCACTATTTTCCAGTCTTCAGCCACTGGAGTGCAGAAATTACAAATATGTCATACCATGCTTATATACATTTGACCTCTTGATGGAGATGTTGCTACTGAATCTTGTGGGTATCTCTTGCGCATGGTAGTTATTGTAAGTAATTTTCTCCTACTATCATTTTCTCCACAGGTATTAAGTATTGCACATTTCATAGGAGGGGAACATGCCAGTGAATTTAGCTTTTAGGGGCAGAAGAATGAAGGGCTTGTCGTAGGCAAGCTGAGAATGAAGAGCTTATAGTGTCAGGAAGGAAGACATAACACTTTGAAAGAATACAGTTGATGACAGACACAGTTTAAGGGCCAGACTCACAATTTATTTGTATACATTTCGAAAGCCTAATCTCTGCATGAAGGAGGAATCCAGAAAATAACTAAATAGAATATTTTATATTTGCTTCTTATATATTGGCCCAGTTATAAAAGTGTACTCTGAACAGTGACTGAATGATTTAAAAAAGACACGTTCAGTTTTTCCTGTTAGAGAAACTGTCAGAAGAAATATTTTTAAAGATTTTCATTGTTATTATTGCAAATATTAGCTATGACTGCCATTAGAAGTGAAGAATAGACTAAGAGGGCACCTAATCTTGCAGTCTGCTATCCAGCAATGACAGAAGAAACTGATTTTGTGGTTAATAAGATTATCAGACTCCATTGCAGACCCAGAATCAGTCCAAGTATACAATTTAACTACATTCTCACATACATCATATTCAAATGAAAGGAAACACATTCTGATGGAAGAGATGGTCTTGCATTCATTATAAAACTATCATAGAATTGTAAAATTCTTGTTACTTAGTTGTACTTCAGAAAAAAGCCCCATGATGCATTTATTTCATATGCAATACCAATAAAATTGTTTGATAATTTGTCTTACTGATAAACAGCTATGCTTTCTTCTAATATGTACTGTTCAAAAGATCTCTGGGTTATATAGGTATTATATTGGGAAAGTTGAGGTGGTTATATCTTCCAAAGATTATTCTTTCTGTCTACTAAAATGAATGAACTAAAAAGAATGAACTTACTAAAGATTATTTTTTAAAAAGCCTTAAAAAGAAACACATTTAAATTTTTCTGTCAATATTAATAATCTTTTTAACCAAAATTTATTAGATTCTTTCCTATGGTACATACATTTAGACAAAAATGTTTCCTTTGCCCTCATTGTGGTCTTACAAGCAATTAATAATTGCTAGGAGAATTCACCAGGCCTTCCTTCTCCTGGAGGATTTATAGGCAATTAATCATTATTTATGATGACTATCACACAGGGAGCCTGGTGTAACCTGTGTACAGCTTTTTATAATATTGTTTTAAACAAAGAATATGTAATACACAAGGTTAGTAAGAAAACTAATCATAAAGAAATGCAACTAATAAAATAATAAATACGGTATGTGGTTCTTGATACCTTAATAAAGAATACTTAGATGATGGCCTAACAACTCATGTTACTTACAAAAGATGAATGTAAAAAACATATTAAGAAGTTTAAAAGGTGTCATGTGATATATAATATCTATGACTGTACTTTGTGTCAAGGTTTCAGGTTTTGCCAATAATTCCAAAATACCCAAAGTAATGAAAAAGAAAGGGCACAAATCGTTAGGATTACAAAAATATAACACACACACACACACACACACACACACACACATATGAGAAATTTGGGGGATTATGTTTATGTTCCCTCATGGCCATTGGCAGAGGCTAAGCTTGGGTAGCCATTTTATGGAATTAGCAGCTGCACAGCATTCTTAGAGCCCTGATTTCCTAACATTCTATTGTTCTACTGTTGACAGTTATGAGTCAAAGACAGTTTCTTTAGTTATGGCTGGCAGAGCAGGGATGTCAGGAGGGAGTCTCTGGAAGACTGAAACATGGGACAAAGGTGAGGAATGGGCAGGCAGGCAATAGTAGGAGACCTGAGGGACCTTTTTTAGAAGTATTTGGTTAACTGGCCATTGGGTCATTTCACTACTTGTTTCCTGAAATAATTTAAAGGAGACAGGGAGCAATAATTGTTACAAGAAAGGGATAGGGTGGGCCAAGGAGGGTTAGGAATCTATGCCTTAGAGGGGGCCATAATGAGAATCCCACATTGGAATTAGCCGATGAAACTCACAGTTTGTAAGCCAAGTCATGTATGTTTTTTATCCTGTCATCCATTTGGCTAGACTGATTTACATCATATCAACATCGTTAACAGAAGAAGAGACAGGTACCTCCCTTTTTGGTGGTCAGCAAGTCAATGGCACTCTGGTTTGAAGGACCACTGAGTCTAGGGTTTTAGAGCATTAGTAGGGCTGAACTTGAGTCTTGGATGGAGTGGATATCTTCTTCAATGGATATAGACTATGGCCCAGGACACTGTAGATAGGCCTGTAGCCACCACTGAAGCTGTCAAATTTTTTCAAATCATGACTAAGAAGGTTGCAGCTCACCATCATCTGTGTGAAGGCTGAGTTGAAAAAATAATGGAGTAGGGATGCATGGGCCATGGATGAGTATATCTGTGCATTGAGCTTGGGACAACATCAGAAGAGGCTGCCTTTTGGGGCTTGTTAAGATTTAAAATTGAGGTATTGACATATTGACAGGTATAGAAGGAGGACAAGGTGGATAATGGTTACTGAAATAGCAACTAGTTGGTGTTTCTAGAGTATAGGAAGGTACCAGCAGAGATGAGGAGAGACACTGGTCTCAAAGTTGCAGAGTATGAAATTTGAGTTACACTTGTGAAGGAGATGGCTAATATAAGCGAACAAAAGGGAAGTATAAAGTTACAATGAGAAACTAATTGATATTTCTGTAAATGCAGAATAGACTCAGAGAATCATTTAGGATGATCATTTAGGAGGTAGGACCTAAGGAAATGTCACTGATCTTGGAGAATTGTGAGATTAAATTAAATGGTGATTGTTCTATATGGCCTCCACTACAGCATCAATAGGAGTGGATAGAGCCTTTTTGAGAGATATATACATTTTTATATATTCCCTGGTGAAATGCCCAAATCTATCAAAATAAATGTAAGTGATGTCTGTGCACATTTGTTATCCTAAGGGTTTTAGATAGTGTAGATGATTGTGCCTCATTTAGGGGCAAGTTTGTGTTGGAGTTATCGGTGGTTGTATCACAAAACTCAAGGGGGAATAATAATATATAAATCCACAACAGGAGCCAGCCTTCCCATACAGTCTCAGCTTCATACTTTGGGTTTGATTGGTCCTAGAAAAAGCAGTTAGAGTTAGCATGGAAGAAAGAGGATAAAGTAGAACCACCATTGACTAAACAAGCTTCATAGAGGTGCAAAGTACTGTGGGTATCTGAAGCACATTCTGAGGAAGTCAAAATAAGGGAGTTTAGGGGAAACTTTCTCTTTGGTGTATATTTGAAATGTTGATGCGTGAAGTAGGGTTGTTTATGTTTGTTGGAAGCATGGGAAGAACCTCAAGAAGGTAGGAAGAAAGAGCTCATCTTCTGAGATAGGTGATAGGTAGCATTAAGGTATAGCTGTCCTCCTGCAGAGTGAAAGTAGTACTTATACAGTCAGAAGTACAGAAATCACTTCAGTTAGAAAAAAAGAATCCTGGTCATCTGTCACTGAAATTTGGCTGCAATCAGTGTGTAGAGGAACAAGTGTGCTCATAAAGAGCATGAGAGACAGCAGGTAAGAAAGTTTTAGAATAACCCAGTCAAAAGGTGAATCCTTTGGTGATAGGATCAGTGGAGGGCTAAGGGAGGACAGAATGATAAATGATCCCAAAGAAGGTGTTTTAAGAGAATGAAAAAAAAAAAAGAAAAAAGAAAACTGATCATGAAGTGGAGCTGGATCCAGGGGAGGTAAATTTCCCAAGAGTAAAAAAAAATAATAATAATCTTACATTAACTCATATGAGTTATGGATGGAAGAGGCCCAGAGTGTAGCCCAATGTGAGTTGGGGTTACAGTTTAGTGTTTGAGTCCAAAGAAGGTGAAGTTCAGAAGATAATTCTGATAAGTAAGATTTATGAAGCTTACCAACGATTTTTACTTTCTCTGAGGACTGGGGGAGGCAGGGAATATAGAAGAGCCCCTAAACATATAAGGACCAAGAACCATATTGACTTTAGAGATGAATACTAGGCCATTTCCTTGTTGCATAGATCTAGGAAGTACAAACTGGAATAAAATATTATTCATGAGCTGGGAACTGACCATATCTGCAGTCTCAGCCATGTTAGAGAACACTTCTACCCATACTGAGAAAATATATACCATACTCTGAAGATATTTGTGTTTTTCTGTTAGGTGGTCTATGTGTGAAATCACTCTGCCAGTCCTCTGCTGTAAAATCAATATAGAATGAAAAGGGGATAGGATGTTCCTGGGTGTGTGTTGAGGAGGAACAATTGTGGTCACCTGAAGCATGACAGTAGAGAAAGAAGGTAAGACAGCTTTAGAAAAACCAATTAAACAGGTGAATCCTATGGTTTTAGAATAAGTGGAGGGTTGAGGGAAGCTACAATGCACATGATCCCAGAGAAGGTGTTTTAAGAGAATAAAAAAGGAAAAGTAGAGATTTACTGCGGCTGGATCCAGAGGAGGTAAATTTTCCAAGAGTAAAATGATACTTTTACATTAATTTGTATGTGTTGAGGGACGAAGAGGCTCAGAATCTGGACCAAAGTGAGTTGGGGTTACAGTTTTGGGATTGAGTCCAAGGAAGGGGAAGTTCAGATGATAATTCTGATAATTAAGATTTAATAAGCTTATCAAATACTTTTACTTTCTCTAAGGACTGAGGGAGGCAGGAAATAGTAAAGGCCCCCTAAAAATATGAGGACTTAGAACCATATTGATTTTAGAGACGAATACTAGGCCATTTTCTGAATAGATCTCGGAAGTCCAAACCTGGATAAAATATTATTCATGAGCTGGGAACTGACAATATCTGCAGTCTCAGTCTTCGTAGGGAAAACTTCTACCCATGCTGAGAAAATATCTACCATAGTCTGAAGATATTTGTGTTTTCCTATTAGGTGGTATATGTGTGAATTCTATCTCCAGTCCTGTGCTGTAATATTTCGCCAAAATTAGTATAGACAGAAGAAAGGATGGGATGATCCTGGGTGTGTGGTGAGGAGAAACAATTGTGTTCACCTGCAGCATGAGACACTAGTGCAAGCAGGTAAGACAGATTTAGTAAAACACATTCAACAGGAGAATCCTTTGGTTTTAGAATAGGTGGAGGGCTGAGGTAGGCTACAATGCACATAATCCCAGAGAAGGTGTTTTAAGAGAATGAAAAAAGACAAGTAGTCATGTAGTGTGGCTGGATCCAGAGGAGGTAAATTTCCCAAGATTAAAAATATACTCTTACACTGACTCATATGTGCTAAGGATGGAAAAGGCACAGAGTCTGGCACAAATGTGAGCTGTGGTTACAATCTAGGGTTTGAGTAGAGGAAGGGGAAGTTCAGAAGATACTTCAGATAAGTAAGATTTAATCTGGCAAGGATGTGGAGAAAGAGGAACACTCCTCCATTGTTGGTGGGATTGCCAGCTTGTACGACCACTCTGGAAATCAGTCTGGTGGTTCCTCAGAAAATTGGACACATGTGAGATTAAAGCATGCTTCCTTGGACTTCCAAAAAAAAAAGATTATCAAACTTTTTCACATCATATGAGAAGATTGTGGGGACGTTGTAAATATAGGAGGGCCCTTGAACACCTAAATTTCTTGTATGGTTGAATTTAGAGAAGAATACTAGTACATTTTTGATTGCATAGATCTAGAAAAATGAAACATGGATGAAATATTATTCTGCAATCTCAGGCCTGGAATGGAAAACTTCTACCCATCCTGAGAAAGTATCTACAAAAATAAGAAGATATTTATGTTTTTCTGTTAGGTGGTATATATGTGAAATCTATCTGCAAGACCTCACCAGTAAGATGATGCCAAATTAGTATAGAAACGCGAAGGTATGGGATGCTGCTGGGTGTGTGGTAAGTTAGAGCAAATATGATCACCTGCAGCATGAGACTAGAGGAAGCAGGTAAGAAAGATTTAGAAAAACATAATCAACATATGAATCCTTTAGAAAAAGCATCAGTGGAGGGGTGAGAAGGATACATTTCACATGATCCCAATAAAGGTGTTTTAAGGGAATGAAAAAGGACAATGTAGTGGAGCTGGGTCCAGAGGAGGTAAATTTGCCAAAGTAAAATGATTCTTTTACATTAATTCATATGGGTTGAGGATGGAAGAGGCTCTGAGTCAGGACCAATGTGAGTTGGGATTACAATTTTTGGTTTGAGCCTATGGAAGGTGAAGTTCAGAAGATAATTCTGATAATTAAGAATAAATAAGCTAATCTATCATTTGTAATTTCTCAAAGGAAGCAGTTAGGTAGGAAACATGGAAGGGCCGATGGACATCTAAGGACCTTGAACAGAAATGACATTAGAGATGAATTCTAGGCCTTTTTTTTGGGGGGGGGGTCAATGGATCTAGGAAGTCCAAACCTGGATAAAATATTATTTGAGGTGGGAAGTGACCACATCTAAAGTCTCAGCAATGGCAGTGAAAATTTTAACCATGCTGAGAAAATATCTACCATAGTAAGAAGATATTTGTGTTTTTCTGTTAGGTGCTATATGTGTGAAATCTTTCTCCAGTCCTCTGATCTAAGATTTTCCCCAAAATAGTGTAGAATGAAGAAGGGATGGGATGTTCCTGGGTGTGTGTTGAGGAAGAACAATTATGGTCACCTAAAGCATGACAGTAGAGCAAGCAGGTAAGACAGCTTTAGAAAAACCAAGTTAACAGGTGATTACTATGGTTTAAGAATAAATGGAAGGCTTACGGAGCCTAAAATGTACATGATCCCACAGAAGGTGTTTTAAGAGAATGAAAAGGAGATGTAGTGGGGCTGGATTGAGAGGAGGTTTATTTTCTAAACTAAAAAGATTCTTTTACATTAATTCATATGGGTTGAGGATGGAAGAGGCTCAGAGTCAGGACCAATGTGAGTTGGTGTTACAATTTTTGGTTTGAGCCAAAGGAAGGTGAAGTTCAGACAATAATTCTGATAATTAAGATTTAAGAAGCTAATTAATGATTTTTACTTTCTCTACAGACTGAGGGAGGGAAGGAATATGGAAGCTCCCCTAAAAATATAAGGACCTAGAACTATATTGATTTTAGAGATGAATACTAGGCCATTTCCCGGTTGCATAGATCTAGGAAGTCCAAACCTGGATAAAATATTATTCATGAGGTGGTAACTGACCAAATCTGCTGTCTCAGAAATGGTAGGGAAAATTTTACCCATGCTGAGAAAATATCTACCATAGTAAGAAGATATTTGTGTTTTCTGTTGGGAGGTATATGTGTGAAATCTTTCTCCAGTCCTCTGATCTAAGATTTTCCCAAAAATAGTATAGAATGAAGAAGGGATGGGATGTTCCTGGGTGTGTGTTGAGGAGAAAAAATTGTGGTCACCTGCAGCATGACAGGAAAGCAGGCAGTTAAGACAACTTTAGAAAAACCAATTAAACAGGTGAATTCTATAGTTTAAGGATAAGTGGAGGGCTAAGGGGGGCTAAAATGTACATGATCCCAGAGAAGGCATTTTAAGCAAATGAAAAAGGACAATGAAGTGGGGCTGGTTTGAGAGGAGGTAAATTTTCCAAAGTAAAAAGATTCTTTTCCATTAATTCATATGGGTTGAGGATAGAAGAGGCTCAGAGTCAGGACCAATGTGATTTGGGGTTACAATTTTGGGTTTGAGCTTTAGGAAATTGAAGTCCAGGATAAAATTCTGATAATTAAGTTTTAAGAAGCTAATCAATGATTTTTACTTTCTCTATGGCCCTAGGTGGGCAAGGAATATGGACGCCCCCCTAAACATAAAAGGACCTGGAACCATATTGATTTTAGAGAAAAATGCTAGTCATTTTCTTGTTGCATAGATCTAGGAAGTCCAACCCAGTATAAAATATTACTCATGAGCTGGGAACTGACCACATCTGCTGTCTCAGACATGGGAGTGAAAATTTTACCAAAGGTGAGAAAATAACTACTATAGTAAGAAGATACTTGTGTTTTTTTTTCTGTTAGGTGATATATATGTGAAATAGTTCTGCCAGTCCTTTGCAGTAAAATTTTTCCAAAATTAGTATATAATTAAGAAGGGATGGGATGTTCCTGTGGGTGTGTTGAGGAGGAACAATTGTGGTCACCTGCAACATGACAGTACAGCAATCAGGTAAGACAGCTTTAGAAAAGCCAAGTTAACAAGTGAATCCTATGGTTTAAGGATAATTGTAGGGCTAGGGGTCGCTAAAATATACGTGATCCTAGAGAAGGTGTTTTAAGAGAATGAATAAAGACAAGTAGTCCTATAGTGGGGCTGGATAGAGTAGGCAAGTTTTCCAGAGTAAAATGATGCTCTTATATTAACTCATATGGGTTGAGGATGGAAGAGGCTCAGAATCAGGACCAATGTGAGTTGGGGTTACAATTTTTGGTTTGAGCCTAAGGGAGGTAAAGTTCAGAACATAATGTTAATAATTAAGATTTAATGAGCTAATCAATGATTTTTATTTTCTCTGTGGACTGAGGGAGGCAAGAAATATGTAAGCTCCTCTAAACATAGAAGTACCTAGAACCTTAATGATTCTAGAGAGGAATATTAGGCCTTTTTCTGGTTGCATAGATCTTGGATGTACAAACCTGGATAAAATAGGATTCATGAGCTGGGAAGGGAAGCTATGTAAAGTCTTAGCAATGGTAGTGAAAATTTTACCCATGCTGATAAAATATACAGCATAGTAAGAAGATATTTGTATTTTTCTGTTATGTGGTATAGGTGTGAAATCTTTCTCCAGTCCTTTGATGTAAGACTTTCCCAAAAATAGTATAGAATGAAGAAGAGATGGGATGTTCCTGGGTGTGTGTTGAGGAGGAAATATTGTGGTCACCTGCAGAATGACAGTAGAGAAAGGAGGTAAGACAGCTGTAGAAAAACCAAGTAAACAGGTTAATCCTATGGTTTAGGGATAAGTTAAGGGTTAAGTGGGCAACAATGCACATGATCCCAAAGAAGGTGTTTTAAGAGACTAAAAAAGGACAATAAAGTGGGGCTGTGCATAGAGGAGGTAAATTTTACCAGAGAAAAATGATTCTCTTACATTAATATATATGGATTGAGGATGGAAGAGGGTCACAGTCAGGACCAATGTGAGTTGGGGTTACAATTTTTGGTTTGAGCCTAAGGAAGGTGAGGTTAAGAAGATAATTCTGAAAATTAAAATTTAATAAGCTAATCAAGAATTTTTCCAATCTCTGAGGACTGAGGAAGGCAAGGAATATGGAAGCTCTCCTAAACATATAAAGACCTTTAAAAATTGAATTTAGATAGGAACCAGTGGCCATTTTCTGGTTGAATAGATTTAGGAAGTCCAAACCTGGATAAAATATTATTCATCACCTGGGTACATACCTCATCTATAATCTCATCTGTGGGAGGGAAAATTTTACTCATGCTGAGAAAATATCTACCATAGTAAGAAGATATTTGTCTGTGTTTTCTGTTAGGAGGTATATGTGTGAGATCTTTCTCCAGTCCTCTGATGTAAGATTTTCCCAAAAATAGTATAGAAAGAAGAAGGGATGGGATGTTCCTGGGTGTGTGTTGAGGAGGAAGAATTGTGGTCACCTGCAGCATGACAGTAGAGCAAGCTGGTAAGACAGCTTTAGAAAAACCACATAAACATGTGAGTCCTATGCTTTGAGGAAAAGTGGAGGGTTAAGGGGGGGCTACAATGCACATGATCTCAGAGAAGTTGTTTTAAGAGAATGAAAAGGGAGAATGTAGTAGAGCAGAGCCCAGAGGAGGTACATTTTCCAAAGTAAAATGATTATTTAAAATTAATTCATATGGGTTAAGGATGCAAGAGGCTAAGAGTCAGGTCCAATGTGAGTTGGGGATACAATTATTTGTTTGAGCCTAAGGAAGGTAAAGTTTAAAAGATAAATCTGAAACTTAAAATTAAATAGGCTAAACTATGATTTTTACATTCTCTAAAAAAGTAGTTATGTAGTGAATATGGAAGGGCCCATGGATATCTAAGGACCTTGAACAGAAATGACATTAGAGATGAATACTAGGCCATTTTTTGGGTTACTAGATCTAGGAAGTCCAAACATGGATAAAATATTTTTCATTACCTAAGTACATACCTCATCTATAGTCTCAGCTGTGGTAGGGAAACTTTTACCCATGCTGAGAAAATATTTACCATAATAAGAAGATATTTGTGTTTTTCTGTTAGGCTGTATATGTGGGAAATCTTTCTCAAGTACTCTGATGTAAGATTTTCCCCAAATTAGTATATAATGAAGAAGGGATGGGATGTTCTTGGGTGTGTGTTGAGGAGGAACAATTGTGGTCACCTGCACCCTGACAGTAGATCAAGCAGGTTAAGACAGCTTTAGAAAAACTAAGTTAACTGGTGAATCCTCTGCCTTAAGAATAAGTGGAGGGCTAAGTGGGGCTACAATGCACATGATCCCAGAGAAGGTATTTTTAAGATAATGAAAAAGGACATTGTAGAGGGGCTGGATCTAGAGGAGTTGTATTTTCCAAAATAAAATGATTCTTTTACATTAATTCTTAAGGCTTGAGGTGGATGAGGATCACAGTCAGGACCAATGTGAGTTGGGGTTACAATTTTTGGTGTGAGTCTAAGGAAGGTGAAGTTCAGAAGATAATTCTGAAAGTTAAAATTTAATAAGCTAGTTATGATTTTTACTTTCTCTAAGAAAGCAGTTAAGTAGGGAATATGGAAGGGCCCATGGAAATCTAAAGACCTTGAACAGAAATGACATTAGAGATGAATACTAGGACATTTTGGGGGGGGAGGGAAATATATCTAGGAAGTCCTAACCTGGATAAAAAAAATATTCATCACCTAGGTATATACCTCATGTATAGAATTAGCCATTTTAGGGAAACTTTTACCCATGCTTAGAAAATATCTACCACGAAAATACATGCTTTTTCTGTAAGGTTGTATATGTGTGAAATCTTTCTCAGATCCTCTGATGAAAAATTTTCCCCAAATTAGTATATAATGAAGCAGGGATTGGATGTTCCTGGGTGTGTGTTGAGGAGGAACAATTGTGGTCACCTGCAACATGACAATAGAGCAAGCAGGTAAGACAGCTTTAGAAACACCAAGTAAACATGTGAATCCTATGCTTTAAGGATAAGTGCAGGGCTATGGGGGACGGGGGGACGGGGGCTACAATGGACATGATCCCAGAGAAGGTGTTTTAAGAGAATGAACAAGGACAATGTATTGGGGCTGGATCGAGAGTAGCCAAATTTTCCAAGAGTAAAATGATTCTCTTACATAAACTCACATAGGTTGAGGATGGAAGAGGAACACATTCAGGACCAATGTGGGTTGGGGTTACAATATTTGGTTTGAGCCTTAGGAAGGTCAAGTTAAAAAGATAATGCTAATAATTAAGATTATAAAGCTAATCAATGGTGTTTACATTCTCTGAGGACTGAGTGAGGCAAGGAATATGGAAGCTCCCCAAAATATATAAGAACCTAGAACGATATTGATTTAGAGAAGTAAACTAGGCCATTTTATGGTTGCTTAGATCTAGGAAGTTCAAAACTGGATAAAATATTATTCATGATCTGGGAACTGACCACATCCAAAGCCTCAGCAATTGTAGTGAAATTTTACGCATCCTAAGAAAATATAAACCATAGAAAGAAGATATTTGTGTTTTTCTGTTAGGTGGTATATGTGTGAAATCTTTCTCCAGTCCTCTGATGTAAGATTTTCCCAAAGTTAGTATAGAATGAAGAAGGAATGGGATGTTCCTGGTGTGTGTTGAGAAGGAAAAATTGTGGTCACCTGTAGCCTGACAGTTGAATAAGCAGGAAAGACAGCTTTAGAAAAACCAAGTGAATCCTATTGAAAAACAGGTGAATCCTATTGTTTAAGGATAGGTTGAGGGCAAAGTGGAGATACAATGTACATGATTCCAGGGAAGGTGTTTTAAGAGAATATAAAAAGAACAATAGATTGGGGCTGGGTCTAGAAGAGGTAAATTTTGCCACAGTAAAATGATTCTCTTACATTAATTGATATGGGTTGAGGATGTAAGAGGCTCACAGTCAGGACCAATGTGAGTTGGGTTTACAATTTTTGGATTGAGTCTAAGTAAGTTAAGGTTCAAGAGATAATTCTCAAAATTAAAATTTAATAAACTAATCAACAATTTATACATCCTCTGAGGATTTAGGAAGGCAAGGAATCTGGAAGCTCCCATAAACATATAACGACCTAGAACCTTATTGATTTTATAGAATAAGAATTGGCCATATTCTGGTTGCATAGATCTAGGAAGTCAAAACCTGGATGAAATATTCATCACTAGGTACATAACACATCTATAGACTCAGCCATGGTAGGGAAACTTTTATAGATGCTGAGAAAATATCTACCATAGCAAGAAGATATTTGTGTTTATCTCTTAGGTGGTGTATGTGTATAATTTTCTCCAGTGCTCTGATGTAAGATTTCGCCAAATTAGGGTAGAATGAAGAGGGGATGGGATGTTCCTGGGTATGTGTTGAGGAGGAACAATTGGGGTCATCTGCAGCCTGATAATCGAGCAAGCAGGTAAGACAGCTTTAGAAAAACTAAGTTAAAAAAACTATGTTAACAGGTGATTCATATGCACTAAGGATAAGTGGAGGGCTATGGGAGGGTGTGTTACAATGCACATGATCCCAAAGAAGGGGTTTTAAGAGCATGAAAAAAGGAGAATGTAGTGGGGCTGGGTTGAGAGGAGTTATATTTCTAAACTAAAATTGTTCTTTTACATTAATTCATATGGGTTGAGGATGGATGAGGCAAAAAAATCAGGACCAATGTGAGTTGGGGTTATAATTTTTGGCTAGAGCCTAAGAAAGGTGAAGTTCAGAAGATCATTATGAAAATTAAAATTTAATAGGCTAATCAAGGATTTTTACTTTCTCTAAGGAAGCAGTTAAGTAGGGAATATGTAAGGACCCATGGACGTCTAATCCCCTTGAACAGAAAATGACATTAGAGATGAATACTAGGCCATTTTTTGGGGTCAAAAGATCTAGGAATTCCTAACCTGAATAAAATATTATTCATCACCTGGGTACATATCTCGTCTATAGTCTCAGCCATGGTAGTGAATCTTTTACTCATGGTGAGAAAATATCTATCAGAGTAAGAGGATATTTGTGTTTTTCTTTTAGGTGGTATAGGTGTGAAATCTTTATCCAATCTCTGATGTAAGGTTTTCCCCCAAATTAGTATATAATGAAGAAGGGATGGGATGTTCTTGGGTGTGTGTTGAGGAGGAACAATTGTGGTCACCTGCAGCATGACAGTAGATCAAGCAGGTAAGACAGATTTATAAAAACCAATCAAACAGGTGAACCCTATGATTTAAGGATAAGTTGAGGCCTAAGGTGAGCTACAATGCACATGATCCCAAGGAGGTGTTTTAGAGAATGAAAAATGACAATATATTTGGGCAGGATTGAGAGTGGGCAAATTTCCTAAGAGTAAAATGAATTGCTTAATTAACTCATATGGGTTGAGGATGGAAGAGGCTCCAATTAAGGACCGATGTGAGTTGGGGTTACAATATTTGGTTGAGCTTAAGGAAGGTGAAGTTCAAAAGATAATGCTAATAATTAAGATTATAGAGCCAATCAATGATTTTTACATTCTCTGAGGTCTGAGGGAGGCAAGGAATATGGAAGTTCCCCTTAACATATAAGGACCTAGAACAAAACTGATTTTAGAGAAGAACACTTGTACATTTTCTGTTTGCATCAATCTAGGAAGTCCAAACCTGGATAAAACATTATTCATATGCTGGTATCTGACCACATATAAACTCTCTGCAATGCTAGTGTAAATTTTACCCATGCTGAGAAAAGTAAGATATTTGTGTTTTTCTGCTGGGTGCTATATATGTGAATAAATTCTCCAATCCTCTGATGTCAGATTTTTTTCAAAAATAGTATAGAATGAAGAAGGGATTGGATGTTCCTGGGTGTGTGTTGAGGAGGAACAATTGTGGTCACCTGCACAGTGACAGTAGAGCAAGCAGGTAAGACAGCTTTAGAAAAACCAAGTAAACAGGCGAATCCTGTGGTTTAAGGATAAGTTCTGGGCTGGGGAGGGGTTACAATGCACATGATCCCAGAGAAGATGCTTTGAGAGAATGAAAAATTACAATGTATTTGGGCTGGAACCAAAGTAGGAAAATTTTCTAAGAGTAAAATGATTCGCTTACAATAACTCATATGGGTTGAGGATGGAAGAGGCTGAGATTCAGGACCGATGTGAGTTGGGGTTAAAATATTTGCTTTGAGCCTAAGGAAGGTAAAGTTCAAAAGATAAGGCTAATAATTAAGATTATAAAGCCAATCAACCTTTTTTACATTCTCTGAGGACTGAGTCAGGCAAGGAATATGGAAGCTCCCCTTAACATATAAGGATATATATATATATATATATATATATATATATATTGGCTTTTGAGACAGGGTTTCTCTGTGTAGCCATGGACTTCCTGGAACTTACTCTGTAGACCATGCTGGCCTCAAACTCAGAAATCTGCCTGCCTCTGCCTCCTGAGTGCTGGGATTAAAGGCATGCAACACCATGCCCAGCTTGAACAATATTTAATGAGAGAGGAACACTTGGCAATTTTCTTTTTGCATAGATCTAGGAAGTTCAAACCTGGATAAAAGATTATTCATGAGCAGGGAACTGAACACATGTAAACTCTCTGCAATGCAGTTGTAAATTTTACCCATGCTGAGAAAAATATGATGATATTTGTGTTTTTATGTTAGGTGGTATATGTGTGAAAAAATTTCCCAATCCTCTGATGTAAGTTTTTCTCAAAAATAGTATAGAATGAAGAAGGGATGGGATGTTCCTGGGTGTGTGTTGAGGAGAAAAAATTGTCACCTGCAGAATGACAGTAGAGCAAACAGGTAAGACAGCTTTAGAAAATCCAAGTAAACAGATGAATCCTATGATTTAAGGATAAGTGGAGGGCTAAGGGGAGATACAGTGCACATGATCCCAGAGAAGATGCTTTAAGAGAATGAAAAATTACAATGTATTGGTGCTGAAATGAGAGTAGGCAAATTTTGCCCGAGTAAAATGATGCTCTTACATTAATTCATAAGGGTTGAGGATGGAAGAGGCTCACAGCCAGGACCAATGTGATTTGGGGTTACAATTTTTGGTTTAAGCCCAAGGAAGTTGATGTTCAGAAAATTATTCTCAATATTAAAATTTAAAAAGATAATTAACAATTTTACATTCTCTGAGGACTGAGGGTGGCTAGGATTATGGAAGCTCCCATAAACATATAAGGATGTAGAACCTTATTGATTTCACACATTAACACTTGGCCATTTTTGGGTTGCATATATCTAGGAAATCTAAACCTGGATGAAACATTTTTCATCACCTAGGTACATGCCACATGTATACTCTCAGCCTTGGTAGGGAAAATTTTATCCATGCTGAGAAAATATCAAACATAGTAAGATGATATTTGTGTTTTTCTGTTAGTTGGTATATGTGTGAAATCTTTCTCCAGTCCTCTGATGTAAGACTTTCCCCAAATTAGTATATAATGAAGAAGACATGAGATGTTGTTGGGTGTGTGTTGAGGAGGAACAATTGTGGTCACCTGCAGCCTGACAGTAGAGCAAGTAGGCAAGACAGCTTTAGATAAACGAAATAACAGGTGCATCCTATGGTTTAAGGATAAGTTGAGGACTAAGTGGGGATACAGTGCACATGATCCCAGGGAAGGTGTTTTAAGAGAATAAAAAAGGAGAATGTGGTGGGGCTGTGTCTAGAAAAGGTAAATTTTGCCAGAGTAAAAATATTCTCTTACATTAATTGATATGGTTTGAGGATTGAAAAGGCTCAGAGTCAGGACCAAAGTGAGTTGTAGTTACAATTTTATGATTGAGCCTAAGTAAGTTGAGGTTCAAGAGATAATTCTCAAAATTAAAATTGAATAAGCTAATCAATGATTTTTACATTCTCTGAGGACTGAGAGAGGCAAGGAATATGGAAGCTCCCCTAAACATATAAGGACCTATAACCATATTGATTTTACAGAGTAAAAATTTGCCATTTTCAGGTTGCTTAGATCTAGGAAGTCAAAACCTGGAGAAAATATTATTCATCAACAGGGTACATAACACATCTATATTCTCAGCCACGATAAGGAAAGTTTTGCCCATGCTGCGAACATATCTACCATAGTAAGAAGATATTTGTGATTTTCTGTTATGTGGTATATGTGTGTAATTTTCTCCAGTTCTCTGATGTAAGAATTCCCCCAAATTAGTATAGAATGAAGGAGGGATGGGATGTTCCTGGTGTGTGTTGCAGATGAAAAATTGTGGTCACCTGCAGCCAGACAGTAGAGCAAGCAGGTAAGACGAGTTAGAAAAACTAAGTTAACAAAAACTAAATTAACAGGTGATTCATATGCTTTAAGGATAAGTGGAGGGCTATGGGAGCTACAATGCACATGGTCCCAGAGAAGGTGTTTTAAGAGAATGAAAAAGGACAATGTAGTGGGGCTGGGTTGGAAGGAGGTATATATTCTAAACTAAAATGATTCTTTTACATTAATCCAAATGGATTGAGGATGGATGAGGCGCAAAGTCAGGATCAATGTCAGTTGGAGTTACAATTGTTGGCTTGAGCCTAAAGAAGGTGAAGTTCAGAAGATCACTCTGGAAATTTAAATTTAAAAAGGTAATCTATGATTTTTACTTTCTATAAGGAAGTAGTTAAGTAGGGAATATATTAGGTTCCATGGACATCTAATGCCCTTGAACAGAAATGACGTTAGAGATTAATACTAGCCCATTTTGGGGGCATCAAAAGGTCTAGGAATTCCTAACTTGGATAAAATATTATTCATCATTTAGTTACATACCTCATCTATAGTTTCAGCCATGTTAGTGAATCTTTTACTCAGGGTGAGAAAATATCTACGACAGTAAGAGGGTATTTGTGTTATCTGTTAGGTGGTATACATGTGAAATCTTTCTCCAATCTGTGATGAAAGTTTTTTCACAAATTAGTATATAATGAAGAAGGGATGGGATATTCTTGGGTGTGTGTTGAGGAAGAACAACTGTGGTCACGGGCAGCATGATAGTAGAGCAAGCAGGTAAGACAGCTTTAGAAAAACCAAGTAAACAGGTGAATCCTATGGTTTCAGGATAATTTGAGTACTAAGGGGGGATACAATGCACATGATCCCAAGGAGGTGTTTTAGAGAATGAAAAAAAAAAGACTATGTATTAGGGTTGGATCATGAGTAGGCTAATTTTCTAAGAGTAAAATGATTCGCTGACATTAGCTCAAATGGGTTGATGATGGAAGAGGTTCAGATTCAGGACCAATATGAGTTGGGTTTACAATATTTGGTTTGAGCCTAAGGAAGGTGAAGTTCAAAATATAATGCTAACAATTAAGTGTATAAAGCCAATCAATGATTTTTACATTCTCTGAGGACTGTGTGAGGAAGCTCCCATTTACATATAAGAGCCTAGACCAATATTGAATTAGAGAGGAACACTTGGCCATTTTCTGGTTGCATAGATCTAGGAAGTCCAAACCTGGATAAAACAGTATTCATGAGCTGGGAACTGACCACATGTAAACTCTCTGCAATGCAGTTGTAAATTTTACCCATGCTGAGAAAAGTTAGAAGATATTTGTGTTTTTATGTTAGGTGGTATATGTGTGAAAACTTTTTTTAATCCTCTGTTGTAAGATTTTCTCTAAAATAGTTTAGAATGAAGAAGGTATGGGATGTTCCTGTGTGAGTGTTTAGGAGGAACAATTGTGGTCACCTGCAGAATGACAACAGAGCAAGCTGGTAAGATAGCTTTAGAAAAAACAAGCAAACAGATGTATCCTGTGGTTTAAGGATAAGTTGAGGGCTAAGAGGGGATACAATGCATATGATCCCAGAGAAGATGCTTTAAGAGAATGAAATATGACAATATATTGGGGCTGGATTTATTGTAGGCAAATTTTGCCAGAGTAAAGTGATGCTCTTACATTTATTCATATGGGTTGAGGATATAATAAGCTCAGAGTCAGGACCAATGTGAGTTGGGCTTACAATTTTTGCTTTGAGCCTAAGTAAGTTGAGATTCAGAAGATTATTCTGAAACTTAAATTTTAATAAGCTAGTCAATGATTTTTACATTTTCTGAAGACTCGGAGAGGGTAGGAATATGGAAGCTCCCCTAAACATATAAAGACCCAGAAGCTTATTAATTTAACATAGTAAAAATTGGCTATTTTCTGGTTGCATAGATATAGGAAGTCTAAACCTGGGTGAAATATTATTCATCACCTGGATACATACTACATCTATAGTCTTAGCCATGGTAGGGAAATTTTACCAGTGTTGAGAAATTATCTACCATAGTAAGAAGATATTTGTGTTTCTCTATTAGGTGGTATATGTGTGAAATCTTTCTCCAGTCCTCTGATGTAAGATTTTCCCCAAATTAGTATGCAATGAAGAAGGGTTGGGATATTCCTGGGTGTTTGTTGAGGAGGAACAATTTTGGTCACCTGCATAATGACCGCAGAGCAAGCAGGTAAGACAGCTTTAGAAAAACCAAGTAAACAGGTGAATCCTATGAATTAAGGATACTAGGAGGGCTAAATGGGTCTACAATGCATATGATCCCAAAGAAGGTGTTATAAGGGAATGCAAAAGGAAAATGTATTGGAAACTGGATCACTAGGCTAATTTTCTAAAAGTAAAATGATTCTCTTACATGAACTCAATGTGTTGAGTATGGAAGAGGCTCAGAATCAGGACCAATGAGACTTGGGGTTGCAATATTTTGTTTGAGCCTAAGGAAGGTGAAGGTCAAAAGATAATGCTAATAATTAAGATTATATATATCCAATGAATGATTTTTCTTTCTGCGGACTGAGGGAGGCTAGGAATATGGAAGCTTCCTAAAACATATAAGGACTTAGAACTACATTGAAAGTAGATACAAATATTAGGCCATTTTCTTGTTGCATAGATCTAGGAAGTCCAAAGCTCATAAAATATTATTTATGAGCTGGGAATTGACCACATCTAAAGTCTCATCATTGGTAGTATAAATGTTACCCATGCTGAGAAAATATATACCATAGTAAGAAGATATTTGTTTTTTTTTTTTGTTTTTTTTGGTTGTTTTGTTTTGTTTTGTTAGTTGGTATATGTGTGAAATCATTCTCCAGTTCTCTGATGTAAGATTTCCCTCAAAAAGTACAGAATGACGAAGAGATGAGATGTTCCTGGGTGTGTGTTGTGAAGGAATAATTGAGGTTCACCTCTGGAATGATAGTAGAACAAGCAGGTAAGACAGCTTTAGAAAAACCAAGTAAACAGGTGAATCCTATGGTTAAAGGATATGTTATAGGCTAAGTGGGCATACAATGCACATGATCACAGAGAAGGTGGTTTAAAGAATAAAAAAGGACAATGTAGTGGTGCTGGCTAGAAGGAGGTATATTTTGCCCGAATAATATGATTCTGTTACATTAACTCATACCGTTTGAGGATGGAAGAGGCTCACAGTCAGGACCAATGTGAGTTGGGTTTCCAATTTTTGGTTTGAGCCTCAGAAGATGAGGTTCAGAGTATAATCATGAAAATTAATATTTAATAAGCTTGGTAATGATTTTTACATTCTCTGAGCAATGAAGAAGGCAAGGAATTTGGAAGGTCCCATTAACATATAAGGACCTAGAACCATATTGATTTTCCAGAGTAAAAATTGGCCATGTTCTGGTTGCACAGACCTAGGAAATCTAAACCTGAATGAAATATTATTCATCACCTGGGTACATACCTCATCTATAGTCTCAGCCATGGTAGGAAAACTTTTACCCATGCTGAGAAAATACCTACTATAGTAAGAAGATATTTGTGTTTTTGTGTTAGGTGGTAGATGTGTGAAATCTTTCTCCAGTCCTCTGATGTAAGATTTTTCCAAAATTAGTACAGAATGAAGAAGGGATGGGATGTTCCTGGTATGTGTTGAGAAGGAACAATTGTGATCACCTACAGCCTGATAGTAGACTAAGCAGGTAAGACAGCTTTAGAAAAAACAAGTAAACAGGTGAATCCTATGGTTTAAAGCTAAGTTGAGGGCTCGGTGTGGATACAATGCACATGATCCCAGAGAAGGTGTTTTAAGAGAATAAAAAAGGACAATGTAGTGGGGCTGGTTTTAGAGTAGGTAAATTTTGCCAGAGTACAACTATTCTCTTACATTGATTGATATGGTTTGAGTATAGAAGAGGCTCACATCAGGACAAATGTGAGTTGGAGTTACATTTTTTGGTTAGACCTAAGTATGGTCAGGTTCAGAAGATAATTCTCGAAATTAAAATTTAATAAGCTAATCAACGATTTTACATTCTCTGAGGACTGAGGGAGGCAAGGAATATGGAAGCTCCCCTAAACATATAAGGACCTAGAACCATATTGATTTTACAGAGTAACAATTGGTCATTTTCTGGTTGCATCGACCTAGAAATTCTAAACCTGGATGAAACATTATTTATCACCCGGGCACATACTAAATCTATAGTCTCAGCCATGGTAGGGAAACTTTTACCCATGCTGAGAAAATATCTACCATAGTAAGAAGATATTTGTGTTTTTCTGTTAGGTGGTATATGTGCGAAATCTTTCTCCAGTCCTCTGATGTAAGGTTTCCCCCAAATTAGTATAGAATGAAGAAGGGATGGGATGTTCCTGGGTGTGTGTTGCAGAGGAAAAATTGTGGTCACCTGCAGCCTGACAGTAAATCAAGCAGGTAAGACAGCTTAAGAAAAACTAAGTTAAGAGGTGAATCACATGCTTTAGGGATAAGTTGAGTGCTATGGGGAGGCTACCGTGCACATGATTTGAGAGATGTAGTTTTAAGAGAATAAAAAGGACAGTGTAGTGGGGTTGGTTACAGAGGAGGTAAATTTTCTATAGTATAATCCTTTTACATTAATCCAAATGGATTGAGGATGGATGAGGCTGAAAGTCAAGACCAATGTGAGTTTGGGTTACAATTTTTGGCTTGAGCATAAGGAAGGTGAAGTTCAGAAGGTAATTCTGAAAATTTAAATTTAATAAGCTAATTAAGATATTTACTTTCGCTAGGGAAGCAGTTATGTATTTAATATAGAAGGACCCATGGACATATAAAGCCTTTGAACAGAAATGACATTAGAGATGAATACTTGGCCATTTTTTGGGTCAATATATCTAGAAATTCCTAACCTGGATAAAATATTATTCATCACATAATTACATACCTCATCTATAGTCTCAGCCATGGTAGTCAATATTTTACCAAGGCTGAGAAATTATCTACCATAGTAAGAAGATATTTGTGTTTTTCTGTTAGGTGGTATATGTGCGAAATCTTTCTCCAGTCCTCTGATGTAAGATTTCCCCCAAAATAGTATAGAATGAAGAAGGGATGGGATGTTCCTGGGTGTGTGTTGTGAAGTAACAATTGTGGTCACCTGCAGAATGACAGTAGAGCAAGCAGGTAAGACAGCTTTAGAAAAACCATATAAACAGGTGAATCCTATAGTTTAAGGATAAGTTGAGGGCTATGTGTGGATTCAATGCACAGGATTTCAGGGAAGGTGTTTTAAGAGAATAAAAAAGGACCATGTAGTGGGGCTGTGTCTAAAAATGGTAAATTTTGCCAGAGTAAAATGATTCTCTTACATTAATTGATATGGGTTGAGGATATAAGAGGCTCACAGTAAGGACCAATGTGAGTTGGGGGTTGCAATTTTTGTATTGAGCCTAAATACGTTGATGTTCAGAAGATAATTCTCAAAATTAAATTTGAATAAGCCAATCAACGACTTTTACATTCTCTGAGGACTGAGGGAGACAAGGAATATGGAAGCTCCCCTAAACATATAACTACCTAGAAGAATATTGATTTTACAGAGTAACAATTGGCCATTTTCAGGTTGTTTAGATCTAGGAAGTCATTACATGGATGAAATATTATTCATCACCTGTGTACATAACACATATATAATCTCAGCCAGATATGGAAACTTTTACCCATGCTGAGAAAATATCTACCATAGTAAGAAGATATTTGTGTTTTTGTGTTAGGTGATATATGTGTGAAACCTTTCTCCAATCCTCTGAAGTAATTTTTTTCTCAAAAATAGTATAGAATGAAGATGGGATGGGCTTTTCCTGGGTATGTGTTGAGGAGGTACATTTGTAGTCACCTGCAGCATGACAGTAGAACAAGCAGGTAAGACAGCTTTAGAAAAACCAAGTAAACAGGTGAATCCTTTGGTTTAAGGATAAGTGGAGGGCTAAGTGGAATTACAATGCACATGATCACAGAGAAGTTGTTTTTCGAGAATAAAAATTGACAATGTATTTGGGCTGTATCAAGAGTAGCCAAATTTTCTAAGAGTAAAATATTTCTCTTAAATGATCTTATATGGGTTGAGGATGGAAGAGGCTGAGTGAGATTCAGGTCTTATGTGAGTTGGGATTAAAATATTTGGTTTGAGCCTAAGGAAGGTGAACTTCAATAGATAATGCTAATAGTTATGATTATAAAGCCAATCAATGATTTTTACATTCTCCAAAGACTGAGTGAGGCAAGGAATATGGAAGCTCCCCTTAACATATAAGGACTTAGAACAATATTGACTTTAGAGAGGAACTCTTGGCCATTTTCTGGTTGCATAGATCTAGGAAGTCCAAACCTAAATGAAATATTATTCATCACCTAGGTACATACCCCATTTTTAATCTCTGACATGGTAGGAAAACTTTTACCAATGTTGAGAAATTATCTACCATAGTAAGAAGATATTTGTGTTTTTCTATTAGTTGGTATATGTATAAGTTCTTTCTCCAGTCCTCTGATGTAAGATTTTCCCCAAAATTGTACAGTGAAGAAGGGATGGGATATTCCTGGGTGTGTGTTGAGGAGCAACGATTGTGGTCACCTGTAGGATGATAGTAGAACATGCAGATAAGACAGCTTTAGAAAAACCAAGTAAACAGGTGAATCCTATGTTTAAAGGATAAGTTAAGGTCTCAGTGGGGATACAATGCACATGATCCCAGAGAAGGTGTTTTAAGAGAATGAAAAAAGATAATGTAGTGGTGCTGGCTAGGAGGAGGTATAATTTGCCCGAATAATATGATTCTGTTACATTAACTCATACCGTTTGAGGATGGAAGAGGCTCACAGTCAGGACCAATGTGAGTTGGGTTTCCAATTTTTGGTTTGAGCCTCAGGAAGTTGAGGTTCAGAGTATAATCATGAAAATTAATATTTAATAAGCTTGGTAATAATTTTTCCATTCTCTGAGGAATGAGGGAGGCAAGGAATTTGGAAGCTCCCATTAACATATAAGGACCTAGAACCATATTGATTTTCCAGAGTAAAAATTGGCCATGTTCTGGTTGCACAGACCTAGGAAATCTAAACCTGAATGAAATATTATTCATCACCTGGGTACATACCTCATCTATAGTCTCAGCCATGGTAGGGAAACATTTACCCATGCTGAGAAAATATCTACCATAGTAAGAGAGATTTGTGTTTTTGTGTTAGGTGGTAGATGTGTGAAATCTTTCTCCAGTCCTCTGATGTAAGATTTTTCCAAAAATAGTATACAATGAAGAAGGGATGGGATGTTCCTGGTGTGTGTTAAGAAGGAAAAATTGTGGTCCCCTGCAGAATAACAGTAGAGCAAGCAGGTAAGACAGTTTTAGAAAAACCAAGTAAACAGGTGAATCCTATGGTTTAAGGCTAAATTGAGGGCTCAGTATGGATACAACGCACATGATCCTGGAGAAGCTGTTTTAAGAGAATAAAAAAGGACAACGTAGTGGGGCTGGTTTTAGAGGAGGTAAATGTTGCCAGAGTAAAATGATTCTCTTACACTAATTCATACCGTTTGAGGATGGAAGAGGCTCACAGTCAGGACTATGTGAGTTGGATTTACAATTTTTGGTTTAAGCCTAATTTAGGTGTGGTTCAGAGTATAATTCTGAAATTTCATATTTAATAAGCTAATTAATGGCTTTTACATTCCCTGAGGACTGAGGGAAGCACAGTCAGGACCCTTATGAGTTGGGGTTAAATTTGTGATTTGGGCCCAATCTAAGGAAGTTTAGAAGATAATCTGAAAATAAAAATTAATAAGGTAATCAATGATTTTTACATTCTCTGAGGACTGAGGGAGGCAAGGAATATGGAAGTTCCCCTAAACATATAAGGATGTAGAGCCATATTGATTTTAGTGAGGAACACTTGGCCATTTTCTGGTTACATAGATCTAAGAATTCCAAACCTGGATGAAATATTATTCATCACCTGGGTACATACCACATCTATAATCTCAGCCACGATAGGGAAACTTTTACCAATGCTGAGAAATTATGTACCATAATAAGAAGATATTTGTGTTTTTCTGTTAGGTGGTATATGTGTGAAATCTTTCTCCAGTCCTCTGATATAAGATTTTCCCCAAAATAGTGTAGAATGAAGAAGGGGTGGGATGGTCTCAGGTATGTGTTGAGAAGGAACAATTGTGGTCACCTGAAGAATGACAGTAGAGCAAGCAGGTAAGACAGCTTTAGAAAAACCAAGTAAACAGGTGAATCCTATGGTTTAAGGGTAATTTGAGGGCTCAGTGTGGATACAATGCACATGAACCCAGAGAAGGTGTTTTAAGAGAATAAAAAAGGACAATGTATTGGGACTGGGTCTAGAGGAGGTAAATGTTGCCAGAGTAAAAAGATTCTCTTACATTAATTCATATGTTTTGAGGATCTAAGAGGCTCACAGTTAGGAACAGTGTGAGTTGAGGTTTCAATTTTTGGTTTGAGCCTATGGAAGGTGAAGTTCAGAAGATAATTCTGAAAATTAAAATTTAATAAGCTAATCAATAATTTTTACATTCTCTGAGGACTGAGGGTGGCAAGGAATATGGAAGCTCCCCTAAACATATAAGGAACTAGGTCCATATTGATTTTAGAGAGGAATACATAGCCATTTTCTGGTTGCATATACCTAGGAAATCTAAACCTGGATGAAATATTATTCATCACCTGGGTACATACCTCATCTCTAGTCTCAGCAGTGGTAGGGATACTTTTACCCATGCTGTGAAAATATCTACCATATTATGAAGATATCTGTGGGTTTTTTTGTGTTAGATGTTATATGTGTGAAATCTTTCTCCAGTCCTCTGTTTAAGATTTCTCCCAAATTAGTATAGAATGATGAAGGGATGGGATGTTCCTGGTTGGGTGTTGAGGAGGAACAATTATTGTCACCTTCAGCATGACAGTAGAATAAACAGGTAGGACAGCTTTAGAAAAACTAAGTTAACAAGTGTATCCTTTGTTTTAAGGATAATTTGAGAGCTGAGGGAAGCTACAATGCACATGATCCCAATGAATGTGTTTTAAGAGAAAGATAAAGGACAAGTAATCATGTATGGGGCTGGATCTAGAGTAAGTACATTTCCTAGGAATATGAAGATACTCTGACATTAACTGATAGAATGATGGAAGAGGCTCAGTGTCTGTCCCAATTTGAGTCAGGTTTATAGATTAGGGGTTGAGTTCGAGTAATGTGAAGTTCAGAAGTTTCTTGTGATAAGAAAGATTTAAAAAGCTTATCAACATTTTTTACTTTCTCTTAGGACTGTTGGAGGTAGGGAATATGGAATGGTCCATATACATTTAAGAACCTAGAACTGAATTGATGTTAGAGATGAACAGTAGGCCATTTTGGTTGAATAGATCTAGGAATCCAAACCTGAATAAAATATTGTTCATGAGTTGGCAGCAGACCACATCTTCTGTCTCAGCCATTTAAGGAACATTTCTAGCAATCCTGGGAAATTATATGCCATAGTAAGTAGATATGTATGTTTTTCTATTAGGTGATTTATGTATTAATATATCTCTTGTGCGCGTCCTACTCGCCAGCAAGAACGATGCTGCAACAGGATCCTTCTGCACACCTTTATTGGGAGAGCTTGATTGCAGAGGCGAAGAGACCCCAAACCCAGAACTGGTGCTGCTTATATAGGCCTAGGAGAGGCATGTCTCACACCTGGATTGGTTGTGCTTGGGTTATGCTTACCACCTCATTTGCATGCCTACATCTGATTGGTTAACTTGTCTTTCATCTGATTGGTTAACTTGTCTCTCATCTGATTGGTTAACTTGTCTCTCATCTGATTGGTTAACTTGTCTTTCATCTGATTGGTTAACTTGTCTCTCATCTGATTGGTTAACTTGTCTCTCATCTGATTGGTTAACTTGTCTCTCATCTGATTGGTTAACTTGTCTCTCATCTGATTGGTTAACTTGTCTCTCATCTGATTGGTTAACTTGTCTCTCATCTGATTGGTTAACTTGTCTCTCATCTGATTGGTTAACCTGTCTCTCATCTGATTGGTTAACTTGTCTCTCATCTGATTGGTTAACCTCTCTCTCATCTGATTGGTTAATTCTCAAAACCTCATGTTGGCAAGAAAAACTTTACTGCCTATGTATGCGTGGTAGCCAGCGGTAGCCAGCGCCACCCTGCAATGGCACATGTGGCTTCCCACATATATCTGCTAGTTCTCTCCTGTAAAGTGATCCTAAATTAGTATAGAAAGAGGAAGATATGAGATGTTCCTGGCTGTGACGTGATGAGTGTTACCTGCAACATGAGACTGGAGAGAGCTGGTAAAGAAGCTTTAGAAAAACCTAGTCAACAGGTGAACCCTTTGTTGATAGGATCAGTGAAGGCCTGAGGGAGGATACATTGCACAAGATCCCAGAGAAAGTGTATTAAGAGTATGAAAAAATGCAAGTAATCTTGTAGTGGGGTTGGAGTATGTTAATAGAATTTTCTCAAGAGTTAAAACATCCTCTAAATTAACTCATACAGGTTAGGATGGAAGAGTCTCAGAGTCTGGCTCAAGTGTGAGTTTGGGTTACAGTTTTGGGGTTGAGTCCAGAGAAGGTGAAGTTCAGAATATACTTGTGATAAGTAAGTTTTAATATGTTTTTAACCCCTTTTTCTTTCTCTGAGGACCGTGAGAGGTAGGGAATATGGAAGGGACCCTGTACATCTAAAGACCTTGACAGAGTTGACATTAGAGAAGAATACTAGGGCATTTTCTGGTTGTATAGATATAAGAATTCTAAACCTGGGTAAAATATTATTCATGAGCTGGGAACAGACCACTTCTGCAGTCTCAGCCATGGTAGGGAAGACTTCTAGCCATCCTGAGAAAGTATCCACCATAGCAAGAAGGTATTTGCCTTTCTGTTAGGTGGTTTATGTGTTAAATCTTTCTGCAAGTCCTCTCCTGTAAAGTGGTCCCAAATTAGTATAGAAATATGAAGCTATGGGATGGTCCTGAGTGTGTGGTAAGCAGGAACAATTGTGATCACTTGCAGTGTGAGAATACAGTGAGCAGGTAAGAAAGCTTCATTTAAAAAAAAAACAAACAAAAAAACCCACAAAAAACAAACAGTCAACAGGTGACTCCTTTGATGATAGGATCATTGGAGTGCACAGTGAGGAGACATTGTGTTCACAGATAACGTGTCTCTGAGAACAGTATTAAGGGCAAAACGGTTGGAATAGAAAGTTGGTTGTAAGAACCAATAGAGTGGTGGTGACCTGATGTGAATAGATGTGTTATCAGAAAAGATTTAGCAGCTAAAATTTGGCACATCAAAATACATTTTCAGTACTTACAAGTTTCAGAAGATAATGAGGAAAGACTGATAAATTACATTTAGAGGAGAAGAAAAATTTAAACAAGGTACTTAAGAAAAAATATGGGAAAATATGGCAGAATGGGGGACAGTTACTCCATCAAGAATGGAATCACAATTTGTAAGGTAGAAGATTTAAGGGAGTTTATCTTTCTCCTTTTGTTTTCCTTCATTTATATTTTCTGCTTCTCCACCACATTCATGCTAAAGATGGATCTCTGGATATTCTCCATGCCAGAATTACACTATTGTATCATAAAAGACAACATTTTATATGTGGTGTTGGATATGGTCAGGAAGTTTTAATTTCAGGTAATCCTGGCGATAAGCTGTATGATTAGAATTGCCATTCATGCTCATGAAAGTAGAATTGGTATGTTCTTACATTGTTTTGTTGTGGTTTTTCCTTCCATTATTCTTGATATATGTTGCCTTTTATATGTCAGTTAAGTACATATTCATCTTTAAAACTTTCAATCTGTTGCACATATTCAATCAGTTCATGATGGGTAATGGATACAAATTCGATGTGATTGCAGTATTTTATCTTGTCTCTTTCTGCACTTATTATGCCCAGGTGTTTTGTTTTGTTTGTCTGTTTGTTTGATTTTTTTTATCAATGTTTGGTCAAATTGAATTTACTCACTAAAGAATACATTAAGAAAGACAAAGAGCATTTTAATGATCATGTTTATTTTAAGTGCCTTTAAGGACTTAAGATTGGACTATGAGGAGTGTTTTGGTCGTCATTGAAGTGTTATAATAAGACAATGCCTGCTTTGTGAATTAAAGTAGTTAAAATTTAGTGTTCATGACACTTTCCCAAACATACATTAGTGAATCAATGATTATTTACCAATCAATTTTCGAGATTACCCACACAATTATGTTAAATATGCAATTAGAAAAAGGCATAAATATCAGAATTGTCAAATAAAAGTATGAAAAAGTTTTGGTGAATCCTTTTCTAAATTTTGCTCTCAAATCAGTAATTCCATTGTGAACATATCTCACAAACTGAAGAATCCAAGATTATTAATTGTACTTGAAGCTAAGTTCCCAGAGAGATGTGTCAAAGCACACACACACACACACACACACACACACACACACACTTCACAGCTCTCAACGTACAGAAGTACAGAAGAAGAGAAAGTACATTCTTAAGCCATTTTGAGAGACCAGGAAAACAGATTTACATTATCCCAAATTCCATGTTCCAACATGGAAGCAGTTTCATGGACTTTTATATGTGCTGAACAAAGAGTGAATCAAGTCAAAGTTTAAAATACATTGCTGGGTATATTAGAGGTATATTAGCAAGATGCTCAAATCTTTTTCTACTGCCTTTAGACATTATCTGTTAACATTTTTAGCTTTTGAGTTTGTGATAGCTGGTGGTCTAAGCTAATATATTTCAAAGTGTTTCAATCTATTAGTTACATGATGCATGGAGAAGAGCATGGGATGCCTATTGATGAAGCTAAACTAGTCCCAGAGAAGATAACTAACCTTTGGCACTGCAACGTTTTAACATCTCCACTTCCCACCAGCCAATCAGTCTTTGAAGACACATTTTCATTTCAGAAAGTTTTGTTTACAGTTGATGATATGCAAGCTCTCCAAGTAACTAGTTCATCTGCTTAAATTTAGATATAATCACATTTTACCATCTAACTTTCATAGTACAGCCAAAGGTAACCATGGCTGTAGTTGTTAGTAAAGTCACAACTAGGGGTTTATCAAACAGAAGTGTCTATTGTAATATGTTAAGATGTTTCATTGCGATGCACTTCAAATGACTAAAAAGATTTTCACTAGTTAGGCAAGTAAATGTTCACTCTTTGGAGTACAATAAAATTAGTAAGCCAAAAATAGAGCTGTATAAGGGTGAAAAATGCAGTTTAGTGTAGAGAGACATTTTTCTTTTTAAGTCAAGGTCATTTTAGTTTATTTTTTCTTTAAGGATAGATTTGAAAAGTTGCTGCTACCCAGGAATAAGCATTGTATGCCACTGTGTTTACAATTAGGAAGTATTTGTTTTTGTCTTTGAGTTTGTTTATATAATGGATTGTGTTGATGGATTTCTGTATATTAAACCATCCCTGCATCCCTGGAATAAAACCTACTTGGTCAGGATGGATGATTGTTTTAATGTGCTCTTGGATTCGGGTTAGCGAGAATTTTATTGAGTATTTTTGCATCACTATTCATAAGGGAAATTGGTCTGAAGTTCTCTATCTTTGTTGGATCTTTCTATGGTTTAGGTATCAGAGTAATTGTGGCTTCATAGAATGAGTTGGGTAAAGTACCTTCTACTTCTATTTTGTGGAAAAGTTTGTGCAGAACTGGAATTAGATCTTCCTTGAAGGTTTGATAGAACTCTGCACTAAACCCAGCATCCTTAATCATCAGGGAAATGCAAATCAAAACAACCCTGAGATTCCACCTCACACCAGTCAGAATGGCTAAGATCAAAAATTCAGGTGACAGCAGATGCTGGCAAGGATGTGGAGAGAGAGGAACACTCCTCCATTGTTGGTAGGATTGCAAGCTTGTACAGCCACTCTGGAAATCAGTCTGGCGGTTCCTCAGAAAATTGGACATAGTCCTACCTGAGGATCCCGCAATACTTCTCCTGGTCATATATCCAGAAGATGTTCCAACTAGTAAGAAAGACACATGCTTCACTATGTTCATAGCAGCCTTATTTATAATAGCCAGAAGCTGGAAAGAACCCAGATGCCCCTCAACAGAGGAATGGATACAAAAAATGTGGTACATTTACACAATGGAGTACTACTCAGCTATTAAAAAGAATGAATTTATGAAATTCCTAGGCAAATGGTTGGACCTGGAGGCATCATCCTGAGTGAGGTAACCCAATCACAAAAGAACTCAGATGATATGTACTCACTGATAAGTGGATATTAACCCAGAAACTTAGAATACCCAAGATATAAGATACAATTTGCCAAATGCATGAAACTCAAGAAGAACGAATACCAAAGTGTGAACACTTTGCCCCTTCCTAGAATTGGGAACAAAACACCCATGGAAGGAGTTACAGAGAAAAAGTTTGGAGCTGAGACAAAAGGATGGACTATCTAGAGACTGCCATATCCAGGGATTGATCCCATAATCAGCCTCCAAAAGCTGACACCATTGCATACACTAGCAAGATTTTGCTGAAAGGACCCTGATATAGCTGTCTCTTGTGAGACTATGCCGGGGCCTAGCAAACACAGAAGTGGATGATCACAGTCAGCTATTGGATGGCTCACAGGGCCACCAATGGAGGAGCTAGAGAAAGTACCCAAGGAGCTAAAGGAATCTGCAACCCTATAGGTGGAACAACATTATGAACTAACCAGTACCCCGGAGCTCTTGACTCTAGCTGCATATGTATCAAAAGATGGCCTAGTAGGCCATCAGTGGAAAGACAGGCCCATTGGACATGCCAACTTTATATGACCCAGTACAGGGGAAAGCCAGGGCCAAAAAGTGGGAGTGGGTGGGTAGCGGAGTGGGGGGAGGGAGGGTATGGGGGACTTTTGGGATAGCATTGGAAATGTAAATGAGGAAAATACATAATAAAAATATTTTTTAAAAAAGGAAGTATTTGCTTTTCATAAAGATAATTTACAGAATTTGAGACCTTTTCAAGATAAGTCATGTATAAGAGAATATTTGTGTAGAAACTTCTACATAAAGAATTACAAAAGTAATATTTCTGTTTTCAAGATGAGTGTTGCCAATTAAAGTTCATAATTACTTTGCATATATAAATACGTAAATATTTTTCTCCTGTGCTTTCCTTAAAAAGGTAAGACCTAACTGCTTCCTTTTGGGTACTCTTCAGAAAAGCGTTATTGTAGAAACACTAAGTGGAGGTGACAAGTCATTAGAAGAATAAAGAAAATGAGATAAATACTTTTTTTTTAGGAAATAAACTTATAGCAGAGTAAAACTTTACCAAATGGGACCCAAAAGAATAAAGTCCGATTGGATATTTTTAGTTTCCCAATTATACATTTAATAAAAATATTGAGTAAGAAATATAAATATCACACATATTTGCATACACATACATAGAATATATAGTGACTACAGAAATGTTAAAAGAATATGTTTACTAAATATTGTTATAGGCATTTTAAAAAACTTATTATTGTTCAATTTATTTTGTATGAAGCCAAGAACCAAGAATATTTGCTCTTAATTATTAATTCTTTCTCTCTCCTTCTCTCACTCTCTCCCTCTCTCTCTCTCTCTCTCTCTCTCTCTCTCTCTCTCTCTCTCTCTCTCTCTCTCCTGGTAGGATACTAAAGGAACTATGTAGAATACATTGGAGAACATTATTTTTCTTCAGTGCAGTTGTTGGATAAGGCCTCTCTTTCTGTCCATAATTAATTTCAGCAGTAAAAGACCTTCTATAGCTTGAACTACTTTGTCACACAAAAATTCAAGAGCTCTTTTTTTTGTTTTGTTTTAATTAGGTATTTTCTTCATTTACATTTCAAATCTATCCCAAAAGTCCCCCAGACCCTCCCCCCCCCCACTCCCCTACCCACCCACTGCCACTTCTTGACCCTGGCGTTCTCCTGTACTGAGGCATATAAAGTTTGCAAGACCAAAGGGGCCTCTCTTCCCAATGATGTCCGACTAAGCCATCTTCTGCTACATATGCAGCCAGAGACATGAGCTCAGAGGTACTGGTTAGTTCATATTGTTGTTCCACCTATAGGGTTGCAGACCCGTTTAGCTCAAGAGCTCTTTTAAAAATTGTATTTTGCAAGGATTTTAACCACTGATATACTTGTCCTGTGTATGGACATTCATTAATTTGTTTTCACCTTTTAAACACTTCAAATCTCAGCTATACTATATTATTTCAAATATACAGGTGCGTCAGACCATTGTTAATTTCTTTGACAAGTTTTGTCATATGTTCCTAGGGAGCTGCAAGTGGACTAAGTAGCTTTGCTGATTTTAACTGAGCTTTGGTGGATGCCTCCTACTATGTAACAACCTCTTATCGGATAGCTAGGGCATCTTGGCTCTGCTCCACATCTCTGTCATTCTCCCATAACCTGACTCAGGTATGTTTCTATGGTGAAGAAAGTGCCACATAGAGGACAGAAAAGTGGTCACACCCTTTGGAGGCCAATGTGTGTTCCATTTTAATGGTCAAAGCAGGTCAGGGGTTGACACACATTCAACAGGCCTGAAATGCAGAAGAGAAAAATCAATGAGGCCACACTTTAAAGGGCATGGACTCATTAAAGGATGAAATATTTGGACCAATTTTGCTGTTAATCTACCATTTAGAGCAGATGTTCCTGCACAACATAGCTCTCATGCCAAGTAATATTTCTACACAAGAGTAGTCTCTAAACAATGCCAATACTGAACTTTCTGAAACACTATGTTCTCCACTAAAATATGACTAAATTATTAATGTAAAAAATATGGCTTAAGTGTCTCAAAATTAGAAATCTTTTTTAAAAAGTCTGAAGACAATGGATGTGTATCCAGGTTCCTTTGATTGCCTTATCAAATATTCTCTGATGTAATCTCATGCCTCTGTAATGTGTTCATTTTTCCACTACTTAACAGACACGATGCTTGAAGAAATGGCTTACTGTGGTTTCTGGAATCAGAAAATGTAATTTGATCTTAGTATCTGAAGGTCTTTCTGCTTGTGCTCTCTTCCCACCTTCCACATTTTCCTGCTAATATTTTATTCAACTTTTAAAATGCAGTTGAGAAGCTCCTGTCTTTGGTTATTCTCTCCAGAGTAGATTAAATCTCTCTTTACCAACAGTACATTTATGACACCACTATCAAAATGATTATAATTATAATTGTTTTTGAAGTGCACCTCTTTCCTAGAATGTAACAAATTCTGGGAAAACAATAGCAATGAGTAAAGGGGAAGAAAGCTTTCATCCACCTATTGTTCCTGGTGTGTCAGACAGTATGGAGCATGTGAATAATACTGATTAAATGTAATTCTGTAACGTAAATTCTTCTCCCCTTTGACATATGATGGAAACAACTGAAGTGTTATATAACTCACCTCCATTTATGCACAATGGAGAAAAGCTAGAAGTGCTATTTAAATAAGTACTTTTTTTTTTGCTTCCAAGTACTATATTCTTCAACATAAAACCAATAAATGGAAGATTTTCAAACAAATAAGTGGCCTGTTTAGATATTTAAGAAATGCCAATACAAGCATAAAAATAAAATGCTTTATTTTATTTGCTACAATTTAAACCTTGAGCTCTTAACTCAATTGTTTTAGTCTTTGTGCATATGTGTGTATTTATGGGTGTCTGTCTTTGAGTAAATATTGAAGCATGTGTACCTGTGCATATGTGGAAGTCAGAGAACAACTTTGGGTTTCAACCTTTACCTTTAGCATTATTTGAGACAGGGTACTTGTCTTCAACACTGTGAATAACTTGCTAGGTGGCACCACTGGCTTCCAGAAATTCCCCAGTCTCCACCTTCCATCTGGTGGAGGGGCACTGGAATCATCGACACATGAACCCAGCTTAATGTGGATGTTGGAGAAGATAAGCTCAGATTCTCATCATTGGGAAGGATGGTTTTAGCCATCTCAACAGCACCAGGCTCGAGAAAAATATCATAATGTGTACATGAGAGTTATCACTGTGCCCATTATCTTGTCACAAATTCATTCTGGCATAAGGAATAACTATTTTCTTAAATTAGCATGTGACATTCAGAAACTGAACAGGAAAAGCAGGGGTTTGAGAGATGGGTAAGTGATTAAGAGCACATCTTGCTCTTGCAGAGGAGCAGATTTAGGTTTGATTCTCAGGATCCACATTCTGATTCAGAACCATCTGCTACTGTAGTTCTAGGGGGCTTGAACACCCTTATCTGACTTCTGCGGTACTGTAGGTATGTGGCATAGATACAAGAAAAAACACACATTAGTAAAACAAAATAAGAAAATGTAAAAAAAAAAAAGACCATTAAAATTGCTTTTTTAAGATCATAAAGATCTCCAAGTTATAACTCCTTATCACTTAAAATGAATGTTATAATAACCAAATAGTTATTACAAATATTTAGGCAGTAGAGATAGGAAGTTGGTAAGAGATGGGGAGGTAGATTATCTACATTGAGAATTATATGTAAGTAACACTTACGACTTTAGAAAATTGTTGTTTTCTATGTTTCAAATTTATTATCTGTAAGATAGAGATGCATTCTGTTGATGTAAAAATTAATTAAAGCTAAATATGTAAGGTATACTGATGTTTGGCTCAAAAACTACTGAATCTGTATGTATGAAACTGGTTCTTATGAAAAAAGATGAAATTAATTAAATATATTACTACAGGATTGAAAATTTCCTCTGGTTCCACTTGTAAGAAAGAAATAGAAATACAAGTTACATATAAGACTTTCTTTGCATATCCTGTGCCATCTAACCTTGTGACTCCTTTCCTTGATTTAATATTATCTACAAACATGCCTTTAATAAAGTCATTGAAGAAGAAATCATGAATTGTCCAAGGTTGACTTCCTAATGGGAAGAAGAATGATGCAATTGGGGGGAAAAGCTATGTATTGTCACACACATTCAACACTTATAATTTTCTGTCATGTATATTATGAAAGTATATATAATGTATCAATAAAACTTAAATGTATTAATTATAGAAATATATGAATAATCATGGGCCATTGCCCTTTCATCATGTCTGAACAAATCTAAATATTCTTTAGCCATCTTAGATTTTATTTGGTTCTAAATGCTGATAGGTTGCATTTCCTTAAGATTCTTTAAGGCAGGGGTGGCACACTCCTTTAATCCCAGCACTCAGGAGGTAGAGGCCCATGGATTTCCTAGTTCGAGGCCAGCCTGGTCTACAGAGTGAGTTCCAGGACAGCTAGGACTATACAGAGAATCTCTGTCTCAAAAAATGAAAAAAATCTTATTTATTATATCATGTATACACATTCATATATATATATATATATATATATATATATATATATATATATACACATGTGTGTGTGTTTAGATACTTTAAAACAAAATGTGCCATCTTGGCATGTTTGTGCCATAATTTTATGTAAAAAGCAATTTTTAGAATAGATCATATTGATATCCATGTATATCCCTAAATGTCCAAATACAAATCAATTCCTATGGGGTTTAAAGGAAAAAGTCTTTCAGGATTCTAACATATAAGGAATATATAATTCACATAATAGGTAATTACCTAAATTCATGTATTGGAAAGCTATGTTACAATATTTTTTTCATTTTATTATGGTTATATCAAACAATATATGATAGAAAATTACCAAAATTTGTAATATTTGGGGTTTAGAATCCTTGGGGCAAATAAACTATTATTATCCTTGGTAATTTGCAGATGAGAAATCACAAGCCTAAGTGATTCAGTTCAGTTATTTTAAAACCCAAACTTTGTAAGAGATAGCTCAGATTAGACAATGATACATACTGACTGTGTTTAAGCATTCTTTCCTTTGATGTTTAAAACAAACCATTTATATATAATGACTTGATTTTCATCAACTTTTGTGTTGTTACTGTTGAAGTTTCTAATGTGCAATCTGCCTGAGTCATATTTTGTATACTTAGTACTACAACATACAAATTAGATGCTAGTGATTATGTTTTATAAAGACTTACTGCTGAATATCATTCTGTGACTGGAGAGAATGTGAGAGTATTATATAACTCAACTGCTGAGTACTTCCTAGTTCCAAGGAATAACTTGGCTTTTTCTTCATGATCTTTGTAGCCAGATTTTAGTGCTATTCCTGGCTCATAGGAGTCTCTAAACGTATGTGATAATGAATAAATACATGTTAATTTTCATCTGCTAAAGCCTAAGAACATTCTAGAACTTTGATACTCCTGTTAAAGAAGAAAATGTATCCCACTGATACATTTGGCTTCTTGCAATGACATTGCTAGAGATAGAATTGGTAGATTAAGTCTGAGGAAGAACATTTGGTCTTCCAATTCCTTCCTGACATGGATGTCTGTGACATTTTTTTTCAATGTGTGAAGTGTCCAAAATAGTGGTTGTTCATCCACATGGGTTCACTTTCTTCCTTTCATCTATTCCAAGAGACTAGCTTCCCTCTAGCAGCAGATTTCCTTGTCCCCAGGACTTCTGGGTGTTTTGGGGCCATGGCTATGTCTTAAAGGAAGCAGGATAGATGGAATATAGAAAGATGAAGACACTGAGTGATAGGAGCTCCTCTCTCTCTCAGGCAGTCTTCTTGGATCTTTCATTGTCTACAGACCAAAAACTGCTCTCTTCTCTGAGTCTAGGAGTGAATATATTTCTCTATGATTAGTTCCAGTGGTTTCATAAAACCCTATCTTCATCTTCACAAACATTCTTTTCTTAAGCTCTTACAATATTATTTCTTTCTGCAAGGACCTTTGGATCCTTAGAATAGAGTTGGACCGGTCCATCGTGTAAGGAAGGACAGCAAAACACATGCATTTGAGTTTATTGAATACTTTCTAATCCAGAGGCTATATTTTACACCTCACATTTGTTAGCCATTTAATCTTTATATTGTCAAATTAATTAGTACCTTAGGTCACTCTGAGACTAAGATTACAGAGATAAATTGTCTAGAAGTAGGAGTATTATGGTTCAAAATATTGGAATAAATCCATAATAATTAGCATTGTTTAAGCATGTCTTATTTTTTAAAAGCCCCATTCAGCTTAAAATTTTTCCATCATTATACTATGGATAATGCTATAACTTGATTTTTAAAATAGAAATGGACTGTAGGCATGGATAAGAGAGGAGATTCAAGATCTCATAGGGAGAATATTGAAAATATGGATTTCAATAAAGGCACTCAGCATAGAGTAAATTTTATTATTCACAAAATTACAATTCCTTATGCTTGGTAAACCACACACCAGTGTGAATTATTTCCTTTCCATCTTCCCTCTGTATAAGTGATATTCCTTTCAATCATTTCAACCCTAAAATTAAAGACAAAACAAATTTTATATTTTTATTGCAAGGCTTGCAAAGCATTATTAGTATGTGTTGTGAATAATTAGTATAGAGGTCATTCTTGAGGAGGCTAGTCCATAGAAGGTGTGAGGTTCCTACCAGGCTCTAAGACATAATCCTGTTTCCATATGTGATTGCTGGTAATCTAAATCTATTCACTTTACAAAGATTCATTGAGCTATACAACTTAAGGTGTATGCTTACTATATGTATATTTTATGCAGCAATACCATCTTTCTGGTTGTTTAAACCAGTCTTAAACAATCACCTATGAGAGGTACCTATTTACACTACAGTGGGCTGCATTATTTTGTGGTGAGCAATTTAGCCACATTGCCTCCCAGGAGATTTTGATTCCTCACTTTTGCAGTCCTTTTTGGTATTTCCAGTGTCCAGACATTTGTAATCACTGAACAGTCTCTTGACTGTCTGAGCAACAGATATATCCATGGCTTGACCTTTTTGTAACCAGAAGGTCATGCTAAATTATCCCCGTGCTCTTTACCTCTTACTGGAACATTGTATTGATCCTTCTGAATTTTCAGGTTAAAAGAGCAATGCAAGTCTGAAGAGTCAGAGGCCACTTAAACAGCTTCACAAATGCATTTCTGAGCCTTTCCCAGTTTTTTTTTTTTTTTTTTTTTACATTTTTCTTGACTTTGTTTATGTCACCTGCTAATATATTTTAACATGGTCTGGACTTCTGTATTTCTTAATTCCTTGCTGACAGTGCTGTATAAGGATTATTATCTTACAGTCGTTTCATCTTGCTATTTAGGTTAGTAAAAAAGTCAATAACTGAATGCATGAATCTGCTGAGTAATGTCAAAAGTTCGCCGAGTTCATTTAATAAAGCAACCATTAGTTATGAAAGGAACTGAAGACAGGGAGCCACGGAGTTATGTAGCACAAAAAGGATGTGGCACTTTATATGCTTTACAAAATCATTTTCTGCACTTGAAAAGAAAGCCATTAATGATGGAATTTTAGAGAAAGAGTAATACTTTCATGACCCAAAATGTCACCCATGAAAAAAGATTTCTTTCTTTCTTTCTTTCTTTCTTTCTTTCTTTCTTTCTTTCTTTCTTTCTTTCTTTCTTTCTTTCTTTCTTTCTTTCCTTCCTTCCTTCCTTCCTTCCTTCCTTCCTTCCTTCCTTCCTTCCTTCCTTCCTTCCTTTCTTTGTTGGGGAGTGTTCAAACCATAATTAACTCGCTGAATTCTTCATCAACCCATTTATTTTGTTGATAGATGCCATCTGGGTATCACTGTCTACCTAGTCATCCATAAAATGACCCCCAACTTCCTCCCAAGTCTTTTTTTAAAAGATATTTTCTTCATTTACATTTCAAATGCTATCCTCAAAGCCCACTATACCCTCCCCCCACCCTGCTCCCCAACCCACATCTGCTCTTATAAGGGAATATAATCACATGCACTACTAATGAACTTAGCATTTTCTTTTTTTTTTAATAACAAGAATTTATTTTAAAGTTTGGCAAATCTAAATAACATGCTAAACTTTCATATGTCCCTAGAACTTAGCACTATAGAGGCACTAAAAAAAAATAGAGCTTTAAAACCATCCCATATTAAGTGTAGCTTAAGTTGTTCAGTCATAAGCAATGCCTATAAAATACATATATTTTGTTTCATTTCGACATCACAGGTGTGCTCTGAGGTATGTGTGATTCCATTTTATTAATCAGTAAAAAGGTTTACTTACTTCACAGCTAGTGAACAGAGCTCTTGAGCTCCATAGTCAGCCTCTGCTGTCCCTGGAGCCTGTGATCCTTTTTCTGTTATGATATCTATAACTCTGTCCAATGAGTGGAGAGTCATTAAAACTAAAAATGATGCAGGAGTAATGAGATGTTTCTTTTTGTCTGTTGAGTAGTCATACTACATGTTGACAAAGCATGTGGAACTCTGAGACATTTCAATGAGAATTGCTTTAGTAGGTGGCAATTTTACTCAAAGGTGCTTTAATATTTGTTTTTGCATTAAAGCAAAGATGCTTTAAGAATGGAGGGCAAAAGCTGCTTCAGCCTGTGCTTTTGCAGAACTGTTAAATCTTTAGATACTAAGGAATTGATCCTACCATATCCAGGGTATATTCATTCAGAATTACTTACTCAAAGCACGTTCCTTCTGGATGGAACAAATAGGACTTGGACTTCTTTTATGTTACTCAACAAAGTAATATTTATATATGGGCTTGGAAAATTGATAAAAGGTTAAGATCAGTCTTTGTCCTGTCAATTCATTGCTTCCCTGTACTGAGATCATTAAATAGTTACACTTGGGATTCTGTGCCTAGACCAGAAACATTTCTTCCCTCTCCACTTTTGTTGATTTGGGCATGAAATGGAAATTATAAAGAATCTGTGTCACATTTGGACTATAGGCAATTCTCTCAGTCTGTGAAACTTCATCTAGGTTCTTATTTCCCTTAAATCAAACCATATGGGTGTTGCTATATGATCCTTAAGTTTTATTTCCTGAGCGATATTTCATATTTATCAGCTTCTCTTCTCTTTTATAAAAACAAATGTCATTTTGTCATCCATGTCCTTCTTGTTTTGTCAGAGTTTATCTGGCAATCAATATGAATTCACACTATCTCCTACAAACAACTATCTTTGTCAAAAAATGCATTTGCTTTTCTTTTAAAGCTGGCATATTGCTATTTGCAAGGTTCTTCTTTGATAGTTTTAGAAGACACTCTTTTTTCAGTTGCCTCTGGAAAATTTGCTCCTAAAATAAACATTATTTCTAGATGCATTTTATTTTATTTTTTAATTTTTTTGTCATTTTTTTAAGATTGTTATTTCTTTTTTTTAAATTAGGTATTTTCCTCGTTTACATTTTCAATGCTATCCCAAAAGTCCCCCATACCCACCCCCCCAATCCCCTACCCACCCACTCCCTCTTTTTGGCCCTGGGGTTCCCCTGTACTGGGGCATATAAAGTTTGCAAATCCCATGGGCCTCTCTTTACAGTGATGGCCGACTAGGCCCTCTTTTGATACATATGCAGCTAGAGACAAGAGCTCCGGGGTACTGGTTAGTTCATATTGTTGTTCCACCTATAGGGTTGCAGTTCCCTTTAGCTCCTTGAGTAATTTCTCTAGCTCCTCCATTGGGGACCGTGTGATCCATCCAATAGCTGACTGTGATCATCCACTTCTGTGTTTGGTAGGCCCCAGCATAGTCTCACAAGAGACAGCTATATCTGGGTCCTTTCAGCAAAATCTTGCTAGTGTATGCAATGGTGTCAGCGATTGGAAGCTGATTATGGGATGGATCCCTGCATATGGCAATTACTAGAAGGTCCATCCTTTCGTCATAGCTCCAAATTTTGTCTCTGTAACTCCTTCGATGGGTGTTTTGTTCCCATTTGTAAGAAGGGGCAAAGTGTCCACACTTTGGTCTTCGTTCCTCTTGAATTTCATGGGTTTAGCACATTGTATCTTATATCTTGGGTATCCTAAGTTTCTGGGCTAATATCCACTTATCAGTGAGTACATATTGTGTGAGTTCCTTTGTGAATGTGTTACCTCACTCAGGATGAAGCCCTCCAGGTCCATCCATTTGGCTAGGAATTTCATAAATTCATTTTTTAATAGCTGAGTAGTACTCCATTGTGTAGATGTACCACATTTTCTGTATCCATTCCTCTGTTGAGGGGCATCTGGGTTCTTTCCAGCTTCTGGCTATTATAAATAAGGCTGCTATGAACATAGTGGAGCATGTGTCCTTCTTACCAGTTGGGGCATCTTCTGGATATATGCCCAGGAGAGGTATTGCTGGATCCTCCGGTAGTACTATGTCCAATTTTCTGAGGAACCGCCAGACTGATTTCCAGAGTGGTTGTACAAGCTTGCAATCCCACCAACAATGGAGGAGTGTTCCTCTTTCTGCACATCCTTGCCAGCATCTGCTGTCACCTGAATTTTTGATCTTAGCCATTCTGACTAGAGTGAAGTGGAATCTCAGGTTTGTTTTGATTTGCATTTCCCTGATGATTAAGGATGTTGAACATTTTTTCAGGTGCTTCTCAGCCATTCGGTATTCCTCAGGTGAGAATTCTTTGTTCAGCTCTGAGCCCCGTTTTTTAATGGGGTTATTTGATTTTATGGAGTCCACCTTCTTGAGTTCTTTTAATATATATTGGATATTAGTCCCCTATCCGATTTGGGATAGGTAAAGATCCTTTCCCAATCTGTTGGTGGCCTTTTTGTCTTATTGACAGTGTCTTTTGCGTTGCAGAAGCTTTGCAATTTTATGAGGTCCCATTTATCAATTCTTGATCTTACAGCACAGGCCATTGCTATTCTATTCAGGAATTTTTCCCCTGTACCCATATCTTCGAGGCTTTTCCCTACTTTCTCCTCTATAAGTTTCAGTGTCTCTGGTTTTATGTGGAGTTCCTTAATCCACTTAGATTTGACCTTAGTACAAGGATATAGAAATGGTTCAATTCCCATTTTTCTACATGATAACCGCCAGTTGTGCCAGCACCATTTGTTGAAAATGCTGTCTTTTTTCCACTGGATGGTTTTAGCTCCCTTGTCAAAGATCAAGTGACCATAGGTGTGTGGGTTCATCTCTGGGTCTTCAATTCTGTTCCATTGGTCTACTTGTCTGTCACTATACTAATACCATGCAGTTTTTAATCACAATTGCTCTGTAGTACAGCTTTAGGTCCGGCATGGTGATTCCACCAGAGGTTCTTTTTCCTTGAGAAGAGTTTTTGCTATCCTAGGTTTTTTGTTATTCCAGATGAATCTGCTGATTGCCCTTTCTAATTCATTGAAGAATTGAGTTGGAATTTTGATGGGGATTGCATTGAATCTGTAGATTGCTTTTGGCAAGATAGCCATTTTTACAATGTTGATCCTGCCAATCCATGAGCATGGGAGATCTTTCCATCTTCTGAGATCTTCTTTAATTTCTTTCTTAAGAGACTTGAAGTTCTTATCATACAGATCTTTTACTTCCTTAGTTAGAGTCACGCCAAGGTATTTTATATTATTTGTGACTATTGAGACGGGTGTTGTTTCCCTAATTTCTTTCTCATCCTGTTTATCCTTTGTGTACAGAAAGGCCATTGACTTGTTTGAGTTAATTTTATATCCAGCTACTTCACCAAAGCTGTTTATCAGGCTTAGGAGTTCTCTGGTGGAATTTTTAGGGTCACTTATATATACTATCATATCATCTGCAAAAAGTGATATTTTGACTTCTTCCTTTCCAATTTGTATCCCCTTGATCTCCTTTTGTTGTCGAATTGCTCTGGCTAGGACTTCAAGTACAATGTTGAATAGGTAGGGAGAAAGTGGGCAGCCTTGTCTAGTCCCTGATTTTAGTGGGATTGCTTCCAGCTTCTCACCATTTACTTTGATGTTGGCTACTGGTTTGCTGTAGATTGCTTTTATCATGTTTAGGTATGGGCCTTGAATTCCTGATCTTTCCAAGACTTTTATCATGAATGGGTGTTGGATCTTGTCGAATGCTTTTTCCGCATCTAACGAGATGATCATGTGGTTTTTGTCTTTCAGTTTGTTTATATACTGGATTGCGTTGATGGATTTCCGTATATTGAACCATCCCTGCATCCCTGGGATGAAACCTACTTGGTCAGGATGGATGATTGTTTTGATGTGTTCTTGGATTCGGTTAGCAAGAACTTTATTGAGGATTTTTGCATCGATATTCATAAGGGAAATTGGTCTGAAGTTCTCTATCTTTGTTGGGTCTTTTTGTGGCTTAGGTATCAGAGTAATTGTGGTTTCATAGAATGAGTTGGGTAGAGTACCTTCCATTTCTATTTTGTGGAATAGTTTGTGAAGAACTGGAATTAGGTCTTCTTTGAAGGTCTGATAGAACTCTGTGCTAAACCCATCTGGTCCTGGGCTTTTTTTGGTTGGGAGACTATTGACTAATGACTGCTTCTATTTCTTTAGGGGATATAGGACTGTTTAGATCATTAACCTGATCTTGATTTAGCTTTGGTACCTGGTATCTGTCTAGAAACTTGTCCATTTCATCCAGGTTTTCCAGTTTTGTTGAGTATAGCCTTTTGTAGAAGGATCTGATGGTGTTTTGGATTTCTTCAGGATCTGTTGTTATTTTTCCCTTTTCATTTCTGATTTTGTTAATTAGGATGCTTTCCCTGTGCCCTCTAGTGAGTCTGGCTAAGGGTTTATCTATCTTGTTGATTTTCTCAAAGAACCAGCTCCTTGATTGGTTGAGTCTTTGAATAGTTCTTCTTGTTTCCACTTGGTTGATTTCACCCCTGAGTTTATTATTTCTTGCCTTCTACTCCTCTTGGGTGAATTTGCTTCCTTTTGTTCTAGATGGATTTTAATTCACTTGAAAAACTCTTAATTTTACATGTTAACATATGTTTACATATGAAGATCTTGAGACGTATACACTCATTTTTCTGCTTAAATGTCACTGTTGTTTTAATATTTGTTTATATATTATATATCATAACCCTACTTTAAAAACTTTCATCATGTTAAGTTTCCTATTATTTTCATTCTTTCTCTGGATGTTTCAAAAGCACCATTGTAGTACAGTTTCAATACAAAAGCTAGTTTTTAAAAAAATAGTCCATACTTGATATCACAAAAACTTATCATGCAAGAATCAGTGACTTATCTTCAAGAGCTAAGTTTTTCTTTATAGAAGGCACTAGACAGACACAGGTACCATCATTGATATTCCTGTCCAGATGTAGGAAGAATCCATCTTTTATGTCTTTTGTTTTAGAAGTATCAAAATTGTCTTGTTTCTTGCATCCAGGAATTTTCTTTTTTTGGGGGGGGTGTGTAGTGAGGTTTCTGGGTTTGATTTTTTATTATTATTTCTTAGAATTGCAAATGTGTTTTAACAAAGCTCATCCCCTCTGCTCCATCTTTCCTTTATCCTCCCTCCACCACTACTTATACCTTAACACTTGAGATATTTACTTTACCTGCTATGTCTGCTCATTGCTCCCAGTACAATGTCAAAGTTTGTTTGCAGCCTAAGTAGGTGATAAGTAAAGTCGAATAGTTTAAGCCTCATATTAGGCCTGCCATTTGATACCCTGGGATAGCAATTCCTGATTCTGCTCCATAGACTCTGGTACTTTGCACAGTTATGTTCTCCTGGACCCATGTAATTTCCTGTGTGTGATATTATCATTCATGAACATATTTTCCTGGATGGGCAAGAACTTCTGTCAGAGACATTATATGTCTGATTTACCAATGTGTGCCACATCCAGCTTCTCACTTAAGTTTATTGGTGCACCATAAACTTAGTGCTAGATGGACTAAATCTTTGAAGATAACATGGGCAATCAAAGAGCTGAAAAGAATTTCATATGAAGCAATTGTAGAATTTTTAACCAAAACCAGCAAGTCTTTTGGTGTGTATATCATAACAAACAATATATTTGTAAGATAATGAATAGAAAGATGATAAAGTGGTAAGATGGAAAGAATAAAGGCTTCAGAAGTTTTCTGGACCTGGCACAAAATCTTGACTTTGCAATCTTCTAGTTTTGTAATAAAAGTTCACATAGTCAAATACTTGGTCTCACCTACTCCTGCAAGATGAATGCATAACTATGACAAGCATGTCATGACAGAATGACAGAAACATGACACAAATGATACAATGGTGACAGAACCTACTTGCACAGTTCAGTGCCTCCAATCTGTACTTAACTCCAAAAATGTTAGGAGTTAGAGTAACTTTTAGGCTCTTTGATGGAATGTCTTAGTAGATAACCTATAAAACCAAGAGAAAAGCCTTACTAGACTTGTTTTCACTGTTTAAATCATTAGCCATACCACATTGAACACTCTTAATCTCATCTGATCCCAGAAGGTAAGCATGGTTGGGCCTGGTTAACATGTGGGTGGGAGACCAACAGGAATTACTGGGGACTTGGATGGAAGACCACTGAGATTATCAGGTGCAATAGGCTTCAAGATTATTAACTACCTAAACTGGGTAATTCCAAAGTTTGAATTGTCAAAAATGAGAACAGGAAGTTTTTAAAATCATTTTGTGTAAAATGTGACAAAGGATATTGAACAATCTGACTGATTTATTGGATAAATTACACTGTAAATTTTAAAATAGCCATAATTAGCAATTCAAATAATTTGTCCTAATGTTATAATTTCTTTGACCCTGCTTATTAAATTGAGCTTTCTTTTTCATCTATCACTCTTGGTACCTTATTAATTGTAAACACCAAATATTACCAAATACAGCTTTAAATTCCCAAAAGCTTCATCATAGATATGAATCATAAAAAGTATGCTGTCTTCAAGTGTTTTTTTTTATTTCAGTTTGGAAAGCAACACATAGACAACCTCTTCAGTGACCTGCAGGATGGAAAACGCCTCCTAGACCTCTTGGAAGGCCTTACAGGGCAAAAACTGGTAGGAATCTTCTTTCCCCCTTTCCCCTTCCCCCCCCTTTCCCCCCTCCCCCTTTCCCCCCTTTTCCCCCTTTCCCCCCTTTTCCCCCTTTCCCCCCTTTTCCCCCTTTCCCCCCTTTTCCCCCTTTCCCACTCTCCCCCTTTCCCCCTTTCCCCCTTTTCCCCTTTCCCCCTTTCCCCCTTTTCCCCTTTCCCTCCCCTCCCCTCCCCTCCCTTCCCTCCCCTCCCCTCCCCTCCCCTCCCTTCCCTCCCCTCCCCTCCCCCTCCCTCCCTTCCCTCCCTCCCTCCCTCCCTTCCTTCCTTCCTTCCTTCCTTCCTTCCTTCCTTCCTTCCTTCCTTCTTTTTTACTGCATGCATTTGTATGTGGGAGTGAATATATGTTTATATGCAGGTATACAAGCACTTGTGTGCATATGTGTGTAGGCAAATGTTGACTTCCAGATCTTCCTCAATTACTCTCTACTTGAAACCCAACTTCATTGATTCAGTGAGTGTATCGTGCCAGCTTTCTTCTGGGGTACCTGTCTTTGCCTACTGATCCCTTGGATTATAGACAGGCCACCATCATGTCTACATGGCTTCTAAGTGGGCACTGAGGACACATATTCTGTTCCTCACACTTGTACACTGAGACCTCTCTCCAGCCAGAAGGTTTTTCTGAAATTTATGATAACCTCAGTAAAATGTCAAGTGCCCCAAAAGAAGTTTTATTTGGGTGATCTAATGAGACTCCTCGATGTATTGGCCAGATAATTAATACAGTACCTACTCCTGAACAAAATAGAATAATTCATATTACAATTTTCCTTTTTGTATTGTCTATCATGTGAAGAATAGCAAAGTAAAAATTTCAGTAATATATCCAGTTAATTAATAAACATTCTGTGATTTTATTATTTAAAAATCTTTCTTAAAGACTAACTGAATAAAGTTTTTATGTATAGTGACTTTATATTTAGCTTTGTGTTATTTTATATTTTTCAACTATTTTTAATGTACCTGTATTATTTTATAAACAACAAAAATATTTTGGTACACTATAATAAAAATATAGGTAGTTTAGTCTGATATCCAAATGCTTCTGTGAAGAAAATATAATTTTCTTTTGAGAACTGTTAACTTGTACAGCGTTAGATCATTCATTTGGGGAGAGAAAGCATAGTTGTACAATGTTATAGGTCACTACAGTCATAGAGGAGTCTGAGTTCAGTTAATGAAAGCCTCATAATGGAGAAAAACTCTTAAATCCTAATCTGCTGACTTCAAACATCTTATTTTTAAGATCTCTATTATTCTTTTAAGTAGGGTTTAAGAGTCCAGTTCACCTAGTCATACATTCTGCATATCTAATGAGTTTTGTTCAATTATTATCTTATTCTGTTCTCTTTGCCCTTTACCAGAGCTCTCCAGAATGACATTTTTTATATACTATAAAAAAGAAAAAAATTCTAGCTGTCCTTCAAAGGTAGAATTGGCCAACATCCTATCTCTGACTTGCCTCCTGCAATTCTTTTGCACCAAGCCAAATCGGTGTCTGTCCTGTCAGACATTGCCCAGTATTTTGCTCTGTTCGTGTGTTTACCTATTTTGCTCTCTGTGTTTCTCTGTGTTCTGACAGTCCATTAAAAACCTAAGTCTTCTCCTTCTTATTGAAAACTTTTAATGAACATTTAAAATTAGTTAATATTGGCTTTTAATTCAATGAAATATTTTGTTGTATGTAAGCATGGCTATGATAGTGATTAAAAGACATACTTTATGTTTACACTTTAATGTAAATTACAGTAGCTATGCAGCGTGAATATGTCATTAAGTTAATTTAAACTGATATATTTTCAAGTTTATTATTCATTTATTTTATATTTATTATTGAGATTATAATATAATTATAACCTCTCTCCCTTCTCTTTTCTCCTTCTAACATACCCCAATAATCCTCTCTGCTCTTCATCAAATTCATGTCCTCTTTTCACTAATAGCTATATATATATATATATATATATATATATATATATCAGCATAACCTATTCTGTCTGTATAATGTTACTAATATGTATGTTTGATATATTGATGAGAATTTTGAATTTAGGTTGATAACTTCCTAACATAAAACATTCAAATGCTGTACAGTTAAGATTTTGTCATGTAGCCAATTGGAAGATATAGTGTATGCTTAATCTTAATGTCATTATGTCCAGACTTTATGTACATATGTATACATTCAGAATATATTACTTTATGATATTGATAGATTAAAGACTGTTGTGAGCAACCCATATTTTCTGTCAATTCTGTTTATAAATGCACAAACAAGTCTTGCTCTTAGTTGTTTAAGGTTATTCTTTCATAACTTGTGCTCATTTATGTCAATTTTTTCTGTGTTGCTTTAAAGATACATTTCTGTGCCTTTTCTTCTTCCTCTTGTGTGGTGATAGGTAAGAAAACACAAAAATATCAGCTGCTCTCACTTTGACCTTCATGGATTAAATGTTCTATAATATGAAAAGTAGAGATTCCTGTTCATGAGGCTATGACTAGAGTTTCAGGAAGTTTCAGGAGCCAAACATCCATGATCTTTAACAAAGAGTATTAGTCAAGTCATCTTGGAGATTAGAAGGCTTAAAATTAGATTTGGAAGCTGTACAGCCAGTTGAAATAGTAAGTTTCTCTAGGGTATGGAAGTCTTCAGAAGGATGGGAAGACTCTTAGAAAGCACAGGCAAAAATAAAATGTAGAATACTACATTATTTATTCTATAAATGTATAAGATAAGGAAATGGCAAGAAAATAAATGTGAAAATTCTGACTTCACAGGTACATATGAAATGGTGGATCCTTACTCCACTGATAATTTCCATGAATATGTGTTATTTCTTAAGTTTAGGATAATTACATATGCAATTGGTATGAAATAATTTGGCATTTCAAGTTCTTAATAATAATGTGAAGTACCTCACATATACCACAAATTTCATACAGCAAACATCTTAACTTATTATGTTGAAAACCCCATTTAAATGCTTTACATATATTTCACTTAATGTTATGGAACATGCATTTTATTTGTTCTGTTTTAATAAATGAGAAAACTGGAGTATGGAGAGATTGAGAAGGTTCTCAAGGGCACATAGACCAAAAGTGGAAGAAGAAAGTTGAACCCACACAATCCAGTCTTGGAAGTCATGCCTTTAACTAAACCAAGGGTGAAAAGAGAGCTATATAAATCACTGGTTTGGTTAGCTGACTTGATCCAATGATGTCATTGCTGAAGATATTGAGGAGAAATTATGAGTAGGAAATAAGCTTCTGATACATTCTTGGGAATCGCTAATAAGAACTTACATTAAGAAAAAAAATGGATAAGAGCCAGGTGTAATGTCACACACCTGTAATTCCAGCCTATAGACAGTGGAAGCTAGAGGATAGTGGCATTGAAGCCAGACTAGAAAATATGTCAAGCTCTGTTTCCAAACAATAATAATAATAATAGTAATAATAGTAATAATAATAATAATAATAATTATAATAATAATGAAAAGGGAATAAATATGAGCATCATAGCAGTAGAATTTCTAAAACTCACCAATTAGGAAAAATAATATATATATTACTTGATTATGCAGATGCTAGCTTAAAAATTTAAGGATGGAATATGACTTTGGGATTAAAAGTGTGAACTAAGAAATCTGGTTACTGAAATTTTTAATTCCAGTGATGAGGACTACTATGTCAGACAGTAGTCAAAGCAAGAGTCTTCTTTAACCTTTATTAGCATTACATATTTTAACAATATTTTGTTAATTATTTGAAAATTTCATGCAATGTATTTTGAAAATATTCATCCCTCCTGCCCCAACTCTGACCATTAGCACCATTTCTATATTTCCATGCCTGCCTATCCAACTTTCAGAACCATTCTTCTTTATTTTTCTTCTTTACCCCATTGAGTCTTGTTTATGTTGCCAAGCTTGTCTTAGGGGTGGAACCTACCATAGGGTGTGGCCAGTCTACCAAGAGTCACATCATTAATGAAAACTGACTCTTCCTCTTCCTTCTGTTAGCAAACACCAATATCTCCTCGGCTAGTGGTGTGATTTTATGCCCACCTTTCACTTTTTATATAGGGATTTTCTCTTAAACAGATCTTGTCACAATCACTGTGTTTGTTCCAATGTGTATGTGTCCTGTTGTGTCTAGAAAACACATTTTCCTTGTTATCATCTATGGCTGGTATTTATGGCTTATTTCCTTCCTCTTCTGAGGATATCCTTGGAACATGGGGGATTGAGTGTATTAAGTATGCCCTATTTACTGCTGAATAATTTAAGACTCTCATACTCTAATATTGGGTTTTGTTTGTTTGTTTGCTTGCTTGTTTGTTTGGGGGAAGCTCTATGTTATTGACCACATGGCATTAAAATAATATAAATTTGAAAATTATGTACTGTATTACGTTTTTTTTGACAATTTCAAATTTATTTTGATCAGACTTGCCTCCACTTCTATCTCCTGTGCCCTCCTTGTTGAATCACTTTTTCTTTTCTACAAGCCCCTTCTACTTTTATGCTGCTTCTTTTTATGACCAACTAATTTAAAACAGGGTTGCTGTTGTGTGCATGTATGATTAGCTAGATACTGAGTGGAAACTGGGCAAGCCAAGAGATTCACATCTCCTTCAAACTTTTCTTAAAATGTATAGAAATAAAGTTTCTTTTATATCTTCCTGGTTACTGGCCTTTTGTATTTTGCTAATGTTTTCCATTATTGATGGTCTTATAATAATGCACACTGGGGCTAAAAAAAATGAAGGAGCAATCATCTCAAATTATATTGTAAAGGGAAAAATGATTTCTTTCCTAGGAGGTATATTCTTTATTCTAAAGATGGACTATGCCAAAGATAATTAGCCCAAAGCCTGCAGACTTTTTAAATAAATGCTACACAGTCTGTGTTCATTTAAATGTAAAATATTCAAACTGAAAAGTGAAATTTATACATTTTTTTATTTTTTTCAGGTAGAATTTCTTGTCTCTTTCTTTTCTAGTAAAAACAATTTCTCCCCTTTTTTTTAGCCAAAAGAAAAGGGATCTACAAGAGTTCATGCCCTGAACAATGTCAACAAGGCACTGCGGGTCTTACAGAAAAATAATGTAAGTGGTGACCGGAACAGTCTGCACACCAGGAAACAGCATGCTTAATATTTGTGTAAAGGCTTCAGCCCGATTGTAGAGAAATCTTCTTAATCTCTCTTGTAAACCACAGATGCTCTTATTCTGAGCCCATGTGCTACTTTCTTTGTGTGTGCTTGCAGCTAATGTAATTCTGGAAGCCAATGTATACAGCCATAGAGGACAGAGAAAAGTTAGACCTGTACCGGATAAGGATGGTGTATTATTTCCAGATGTTAGGTGAACGAATTATTTTAATAGATAAACTGAGTCCATTATACATGTTCAGTGCTAATGATAATGAACTTTGTAAGATTCAAGATAGCAGTTACTAAGCCCACATCAAACATGTACATTCAACAGAAAAACAACAACCATTTTAGCATAGGGGGAAGAATTATTTAGTATACCTGGATAAAAATATATATGATGTATTAGAAAAGGTAAAGAATCATAGATAAATGAGTGATCAGAATGGAGGAGGGCATCTAGTCTCCCCTGAGAAAAGCTCAGCTTACATTTTTCATCATGGCCTTAGAGGGAGACACTTTTCCTTTTATATTAACTCCTACAACATTTCTAATTGACAAGTACATTTACAAGGCATCATTGGTAGCTTTCTGGTTATAAAACATCTTTTAAAAGTTAATTTTAAAAGCATTGATCACATACTCTTAAAATAACTGGAATATTTAATAGATTTGTAATAAACTATAGTCTCGCATATATTTCTCAGATTATCTGGTCATAACAAAAAAGATGCAAGAATGTAACTGTAAAGTAACTAGTTGTATTTATGAATGTAGTGTCATTGTCACATTTACCATGACAAGGTTATTTTATAGAAACATTACAAATTTGATTACTTTCCAGCTGTAAATTTTCAGCTTTTCTGATATTAGCATAAAATGGTCTAAAGGAAACTTGTAAAGAGCCCTACCATGTAGGAAATGAATAATAACACAAAGGTTTATAGTCATTAATAAGACATAAAAATGCTGGAAAGGCTATGTATAGATTTATATGGTAGATGTTACCATATATATGTTATACTGTGTGTGTGGTATATATATGTGTGTGTGTGTGTGTGTGTGTGTGTGTGTGCGCGCACGTGTGTGTATACATATACATATTGTTGTATATATACTGTATATGTAGTGTCTATGTAGTATCTATAATCTAGTTACACTATACAAATGGGTAATGTTGACTCAAATAGGAGAACTCTAAAGACTTCCTGGTTAGGTATTATATAAGACCTAACGGAAATGAGACCTTTAATTAACCATAAGAAGGGTCCAGGCAGAATAATAAAAAATACCTTGAGGTATAGAAGCATTTGGAATGGGAACTCAGCAGTTTGAGAGGACAATGTTGAAAATCAAGTAAAGATGAAAAGGCATAGCGAGGTAGGCTATGAAGGGTAGAATATAGTGAACTGTGGCTAGCGATTTGATTCTGCTCAAAATAACATGATAATGATTACAACTAACAACATTATAGTATATTCAATAGTTAAAAATAGTAGTTTTTCAAAAGCCAATATTACAAGAATGAATAATAAAGAACTCTATTGGAAGAGTATTTAAAGAATTTTCTACTGAAGGGGATTAAAATCAAAAGCAAAGACAGCATTATAGAAATACTTTATAATGAAATTTAATTGTAGAATATTTTTAAAGTATTAAATTAATCATTTTAATAATAGAGTTTTTAATGGTAAACATGAATAATGTAAACATATTATAAATATAGAGTAGTCACTTCATGTCTCTGGATGCTTCAAACATAGTAGACATATAAAATATTGCTCATTTTGTATAAATTTTCCCTACAAAGTTTGGTTTACAAGACACAACAGTTTAACAATTGTATTTAATTTTCCCAAGAACAACTCCATACCTTTCTCCAGGCATTAACAAAGCCAATCTTTGTCATTATCAAGAATGTTATTTTTCAATGCTAAAGAATGGCTGGAGGTCAACAGAAGTATCCGGTGATATTCATAAGGAAAAAAAGAAATAATATAACTTTTAATATCTAATCCATTAGGACAACTATCAGCATACTGATTATAAAAGTCTACGTACCCTGTAAAGCCAAATACAGTATTAACTGTCCTGCTATTAAACAGAGGAAACAAACAAAGCAAAGTTAGACTAGATGGACAGTGAGGCACTGAGTGGCTAGGTAATTTAATAACCATTACAACCTCTAAATCAAAAGAGAAATCTACTAACTTGTTATGATGTCTAGCTTTGGGTAAAGCATCTTGAGACAGATGCTTAAAACATGATACAATACCAAAAAATATATTTAAATACTCACAAAGAATAACCTGGTGAGCTGTGCCTTTTCAAACCAACTCTCTGATATCCTTAGAGTGCCATTTATAAATCGTTACTGCCATAAATGAATGTGTTGGGCATGTGGGGAGGGGCATTTAAATTCACAGACGATGTAATCATCTCAATCAAAGAAAGTGAAGAAGTTAGTTGGGTGTTGGAGAAAGTGGAGCAGCATGCAATGCACTCAACTGCCTACATGTTCTTCCTCTGTTTTTCTGGATCAGGTGTGTTTTGAAAACCTGTATCCTAATGCTGCCCATTTCTTTACCTTTCTGGGAAAATGAGGAAATAATTCACTTTTGAGAAAAAGTTATTTCATGTGCTCACAGGAAGAAGTGGTGGATTATGGTCACTTTGTCAACCAGGTAACAGAATACAGAACCCCTTGAGGCAGAAAAAGTTACATAGTCATATTTATTGTTCCAAGTTAAATCAGTTCCTGTATTTTCTTTTTCTTTTTATTTCTTTAAAACATTTTTGTTTGCTTTTTGAGACAATTTTTTGTTCTGCTTTTTATTATTAGATATTTTCTTCATTTACATTTCTAATACTATCCCTAAAGTCCATTATATCCCCCCACCCACCCTACTCCCCAACCCACCCACTCCCACTTGCTGGCCCTGGCATTCCCCTGTACTGGGGCATGTAATCTTCACAAGACCAAGGGCCTCTCCTCCCAATGATGGCTGACTAGGTCATCTTCTGCTACATATGCAGCTAGAGACACAAGCTCTGAGCGTATTGGTTAGTTCATATTGCTGTTCCTCCTATAGGGTTGCAGACCTTTACGGGTGCTTGAGTACTTTATCTAGCTCTTCCATTGGGGGCCCTGTGTTCCATTCCAACTTGTAATAAGAACACATGCTCTACTATGTTCATTGCAGCCTTATTTATAATAACCAGAAGCTGGAAAGAGCCCAGATGTCCCTCAACAGAGGAATGGATACAGGAAATGTGATACATTTACTCAATGGAGTACTACTCAGCTATTAAAAACAATAAATTTATGAAATTCGTAGGCAAGTGGATGGATCTGGAGGATATCATCCTGAGTGAGGTAACCCAATCTCAAAAGAACTCGCATGATATGCACTCACTGACAAGAAACTTAGAATACCCAAGATACAATTTGCAAAACACATGAAACTCAATAAAAAGGAAGAGCAAAGTGTGGATACTTCATTCCTCCTTAGAATGGGGAACAAAATACCCATGGAAGGAGTTACAGAGACAAAGTTTGGAGCTGAGATGGAAGGAAGGACCATCCAGAGTCTTGCCCCACCTAGGGAATCCATCCCATAAACAGCCACCAAACCCAGACTCTACTGCATATGCCAGCAAGATTTTGCTGACAGGAACCTGATATAGCTGTCTCTTTTGAGGCTATGCCAGTGCCTGGCAAATACAGAAGTGGATGCTCACAGTCATCTTTTGGATGGAACACAGGGCACCCAATGGAGGAGCTAGAGAATATATTCTGTGTCTTCTTTAATTTCTATATTCCCTCTTTTTAAAATAATTATTTTTTGAGAATTTCATAGCAAATGCTTTATTTACATTATTTCCATCCCTTCTTTGGCCTGCTCCAGTTGCTCCTGTGACCCCTACTCCCTTTCAAATTCATTGAGTCTTACCTTTAATTATTACAGAGAGAGAGAGAGAGAGAGAGAGAGAGAGAGAGAGAGAGGGAGAATACCTTAGTCAGGTTTTCTATTCCTGCACGAACATCGTGACCAAAAAGCAAGTTGGAGAGGAAAAGGTTTATTCAGCTTACACTTCCACATTGCTGTTCATAACCAAAGGAACTCAGGACTGGAACTCACACAGGGCAGGAACTTGGTGGAGGGATGTTTCTTTACTGTCTTGCTTTCCCTGGATTGCTCAGTTTGCTTTCTTATAGAACCCAGGACTACCAACCCAGGGATGGCACCACCCACTATAGGCCCTCCCACCCTTGATCCCTTGCAGCTGGATGTCATGGAGGCATTTCTTCAAGGAAGGCTCCTTTCTTTTTTAACAAACAAAACCAGTCAGTACAGGGAGGGAATGGGATTTTGGATAACATATCAGGGAGTTTGTCCCTAAAAAAGACTGATTTTCCTTTTCTCAGTAGCCATTAATTCCCTAGCATTTCATTTAGGGGTAGGATATTGTGAGATATCCTGCATTGACATTAGCATGCTAAATTATGGTGCCATTTTCAGGTCTTATTTACAAATTATAACCTGAATAACCACAGACATTAGGTACTGTTGAAGGTGTGGCTAGCAACAAAGCTAGAGATGGGAAATAGTAAAACACAGGTGTTTTGAGGAATGAAATGCAAAGAGAGGAATCTTTGATTGGTCTTGAGTAGGAACAGCAACACATACCTATCATTTTATCCCCATTTGAATTCTGCTCACGCCTTGGCTTTGTAGAACACACACACCATATTTGATTTCTCTGTGGCAGTTGTCTCAGCATGCCATTATTTTTGTTATCAATAATTTAATTTAGAAAGAACACTTATTGTGAAGAAATCACTTCTAAGCACAGTGATACTGTGATTATAGTATTTGTAAAGCAAAGCTAATTTGTAATAAAATTGGCTGTAGTTCTGAAAAGCACACAAAAGACAGTGTAGACTCCTGTGAAATAGGATGACACTAAAATGTGACTTTGCTTGTTTTCCCACCGATTCTAGATTTTTACAAATTATCCAAGCCTCTATTTCTTTGTGGCTTCTTGAAGGCATACAGAGCAAATTTCAATGCTATCTTTTCTAAACCCTATTTGTGTGTGTGTGTGTGGTGTGTGGTGTGTGGTGTGTGGTGTGTGGTGTGTGGTGTGTGTGTGTGTGTGTGTGTGTGTGTTCTGTGGTGTGTGTGTGTGTATAGCTCCTATTAGGAGACACTTAGAATTCAGCTCTATAATATTTTTTAGCCTTTTTCTCTCAAATGAGAAGAATGCAAAGTTTGAAATATTCTAGGGATAGAGGATTTCTAAGTGTGTAGAAGGCTTGTTGCACATGAATGGGCAACTGTTGTGATTGTCAATTCCAACAATTAAATCTGGACATTCAGGCAGAGGCCTATAACTGCAGCACTATGCATACAACCACAGTTGGCAGTCTTATACCTCTATCATGTCCCATAGACTGTGTTCCTCCCTACTTTTAGTACTCTTTTAGTACTTTTCTCACAATAGTTCATGAGCCTTGAAGGGGGCAATATTGAAGGCGGAACTCAAAAGTCATTTATTCTTAGTACATTGGTCAATAATGAATCTCTGCGTTTACTGTCAGAAACTGAAAAAAAATGAAGCCTTTCTGAGAAATAGTGAAAGCAGTGCAAGTTTTTGGACACAAACGTACATACTCAGGAGGCAGGTTGACAACATGACAATTTACCAAAACAAAAGCTATGGTTTACGACCTCCCCAGCTAGAGCCTATGACTACCCAATAGTACCATGGATGAATTTCCTCTTTTAGGGTGAGTGTCCAATACAATCAGAAAGTCCTTCCTTATCCCATAACAGCGATGCCACATTTCTTCCACTGAGCATACCTTGTCTGGAGATTTGATATTGTAGCATGGAAAGTTCACAGCTGTGTAAGACTGTTGATAGCTTTTCTCTCACAGCTGGCTGCATAGCACCTTTTAGCACTAGGGAAGCATGATATCTGTATGTTCCACAATAAAAGTGTGTGATTTGCTTAGCAACAGACTCTTACCACCAAGTTCTGATGAGCAATCAAGAAAAATTTTAATACCTTGTAAGGCTTTGGGGACTTTTCGAGCATGGTCGATTGACAACTTATAGGAAAATATCCCTGACATGGTGTTCTCTGTTAGTAACCCGTAGCTTCTGGAACCTGCATTCTCTTTCCATGCAAAATCCCTCCATTCTTTTTTTTTTTGAGACAGGGTTTCTCTGTGTAGCCCTGGCTGTCCTGGAACTCACTTTGTAGACCAGGCCAGCCTTGAACTCAGAAATCTGCCTGCCTCTGCCTCCCGAGTGCTGGGATTAAAGGCATGCGCCATGACGCCTGGCGAAATTCACATTTTTTTCCCATTTTTTATTAGGTATTTAGCTCATTTACATTTCCAATGCTATACCAAAAGTGCCCCATACCCACCCACCCCCACTCCCCTACCCACCCACTCCCCCTTTTTGGCCCTGGCGTTCCCCTGTACTGGGGCATATAAAGTTTGCTTGTCCAATGGGCCTCTCTTTCCAGTGATGGCCGACTAGGCCATCTTTTGATACATATGCAGCTAGAGTCAAGAGCTCCGGGGTACTGGTTAGTTCATAATGTTGTTCCACCTATAGGGTTGCAGATCCCTTTAGCTCCTTGGGTACTTTCTCTAGCTCCTCCATTGGGAGCCCTGTGATCCATCCATTAGCTGACTGTGAGGATCCACTCATTTTTTAAAGTTATATTTTAGTCATGTTATCATATAGTATGTTTCCATGTGACTTCTTTATACTCTTTAGTTTAAGGCCTCTGTCTACCTTCCTGATTTCACCATCCCTATTATAAGGTTGCCACCCCGGTATTCTTTTCCTCTTCTTTCATTTCACATGTGTTCTACTCTCTGATTCTTCCATAAGGTCTCCCCTCATGACAAATTCCCATATTATTGGTCTCTAAGGACATTCATTTCAAATATGATTTAGTATTAGAAGTGACAGGATTAAAGTAGCATAACTGTCCCATAAGCCATTCTCATAAATTGTCTGTCACAAACTGGAAAATTTGTATCAATTAAACTCAGATCTAGACTCATACAAAGATGAATTCAGTGCTATGTTATTAAGCCACAAATCTAAACGATGTATTTTAAGGCTTAGGTGAAAATCAATTCAGATGCCAGTTATATTCAAGACTTCAGTTAATCGAGTGAAAATTATCACTAAATAATAGAGAGGTTGTCAAATGTTAGCATATGATCAGAGATAAAAAGAATTTGAAATGGTTCTTTAAATGTACATTATATGAACTTTACAGGTTCGAAAGATTTAAATAGCCATATATATTTTGAAGTATATACAACAATTATCTCTCACTGAATATATACTGCCTCAATTTATCACCTGTAAAATGTAGAATTGAAATAGAAATCCAAATTTTAATGCTAATCAATGTTAGAAAAGTATTAATTCTATTACTAAATCTTCAAATCATTTTTATTGGGTATTTATTTCATTTACATTTCCAATGCTATCCCAAAAGTCCCCCACACGCTCCCCCACCCACTCCCCTACCCACCCACTCCCACTTCTTGGCCCTGGGGTTCCCCTGTACTGAAGCATGTAAAGTTTGCATGACCAATGGGACTCTCTTTCCAATGATGGCCGACTAGGCCATCTTCTGATTCATATTCAGCTAGAGACACAAGCTCCGGGGGGTATTGGTTAGTTCATATTGTTGTTCCACCTATAGGGTTGCAGATCCCTTCAGCTCCTTGTGTACTTTCTCTAGCTCCTCCAGTGGGGGCCCTGTGATCCATCCAATAGCTAACTGTGAGCATCCACTTCTGTATTTACCAGGCCCCAGCATAGTCTCACAAGAGACAGCCATATCTGAGTCCTTTCAGCAAAATCTTGCTAGTGTGTGCAATGGTGTCAGCGTTTGGAAGCTGATTATGGGATGGATCCCCGGATGTGGCAGTCTTTAGATGGTCCATCCTTTTGTCTCAGCTCCAAACTTTGTCTCTGTAACTCCTTCCATGGGTGTTTTGTCCCCAATTCTACGAAGGGGCAAAGTGTCCACACTTTGGTCTTCGTTCTTCTTGAGTTTCATGCGTTTAGCAAATTGTATCTTATATCTTGGGTATTCTAAGTTTCTGGGATTGTTGGTGGGATTGCAAGCTTGTACAACCACTCTGGAAATCAGTCTGGCGGTTCCTCAGAAAATTGGACATAGTACTACCGGAGGATCCCGCAATACCTCTTCTGGGCATATATCCAGAAGATGTTCCAACCGGTAAGAAGGACACATGCTCCACTATGTTCATAGCAGCCTTATTTATAATAGCCAGAAGCTGGAAAGAACCCAGATGCCCCTCAACAGAGGAATGGATAGAGAAAATGTGGTACATTTACACAATGGAGTACTACTCAGCTATTAAAAAGAATGAATTTATGAAATTCCTAGGCAAATGGATGGACCTGAAGGGCACCACCTTGAGTGAGGTAATCCAATCACAAAAGAACTCGCACAGTATGTACTCACTGATAAATCTTCAAATCTTATAAAACCCTCTTTCAAACACTTGCACATTAGAGATACTGATTCAACAGGCTCCAGAAAAAAACATCCCTTTTAATCCCTTGAACTTAGCAACTGTTGGATGTTTGCCAAATGCTTCCATGATTTGGATCCACATTATCATCTGTGAAATGTGCTAATACTTCTTCCAAAATATTGTTTTATCAATATAGAACAATACACAACAAAAACATACTAATTTTAAATTCATATTCCAATGCAAGTTTGCCTTACTTGGGGTCTTATTGCTGTGAAGAGACACTGTAAATGGAAACATTTAATTGAGGCTGACTTATAGTTTCTGAGGTTCTACCCAATATCATCATGGGAGGAATCATGGTGGTGTGCAGTAAGATGGAGGACTGGAGGAGCTCAAAGTTCTACAGTTTGATCTTTAGGCAACAGAAAGTGGCTCTGTGCCAGACTGGATGTAGCTTGAGAGTAGGAAACCACAAAACCTGCCCCAACATTGACACACATCCTTCAATAAGGCCACATCTCCTAATAATGCTACTCCCATATAGTAAAAGGAGAAAACTATTACAAGTTGTGCTCTAATCTCTACATAAGCTTTGTCTGTGGTATGCATGAACCCCCTCTATAGAAGCACTACATGTGCATACAAAATTAATTAATAAAAATGAGATAAGAAAAATTAAAAAATTAAGCAATAACAACATATGGCACACACATATATGTACATATATATGTATATGTATATATATTCACCATTGAATTATAAAGCATTCAATGCATGCATATCTCAGTGAAAGGGAATATTGGTAATTAATGTCCCTAAGTCCTAAAAAATACGGAGTGTACATTTTATTCTGATTTTTTTTTTCAGAAAATCACATACTACAAGGCAATGAAGACACTATGAATTTTCTGTAGTTTCAGTTTTAAAAAGTAATATATTGTATTTAGAAGGATTGTATGAATCATTGAGACTATGATTAAAATGTTTAACTAAATGCAAATATTTTAGAAAGAAAGCACTGGAGATGTTTATAAAGAAAACCTGACTCATCTAGTATGTTGGAAGGAATTTCTTGGGATATTTACTAATTATGAGATAGAACTATGAGGATATGTAAGCTACAAATAAATGTTGGACTATATTCCTTAAAACTAACTAACAGCATAGACGTTTATTTAATAAAGCCCCAATACATGGTAGGTTTCATTTTTTTTTATTAAGAGTGTCAAGATTCTTTTTTATTAGATATCTCCTTTAGTTATATTTCAAACTTTATCCCCTTTCATCATTTCCCCTCCGAAAAACCCATATCCTATCCCCCTCCTCCTATCCCCCCCTCCTCCATAACATATCCACTCCCTCTTCCCTGTTATGGCAATCCCCTACACTGGGGCATCGAGCCTTCACAAGACCAAGGGCTTCTCCTCTCACTGATATCCCACAAGGCCATCCTCTGCTACATATGCGGCTGGAGCCAAGGGTCCCTCCATGTGTATTTTCTTTGTTTGGTGGTTTACTCCCTGGGAGCTCAGGGGGTACTGTTTGATTCATATTGTTATTCCTCCTATGAGACTGTAAACCCCTTAAGCATCTTGGGTCCTTTCTTTAGCACCTCCATTGGAGACTCTGTGATCAGTCCAATGGCTGTGTGCATTCACCTCTGTTTTTGTCAGGCACTGACAGAGCCTCTCAGGAGACAGCTATATCGGGCTTCTGTCATTAAGCACTTGTTGCCATCCACAACAGTGTCTGGGTTTGGTAACTGGATATGGGATGGATTCCCAGGTGGGACAGTCACTCAATGGCCTTTCCTTCAGTTTCTGCTCCAAACATTGTCTCTATATCTCCTTCCATGGGTATTTTGATCCCCCTTCTAAGAAGGACTGAAGTATCCACACTGTGATCTTCTTCCTTCTTGAGCTTCGTGTGGTCTGTGAATTGTATCTTGGGTATTCAGAACTTCTGGGCTAATGACTGCATACCAAGTGTGTTCTTTTGTGATCAGGTTACCTCACTCAGGATAATATCCTCCAGATGCATCCATTTGCCTAAGAATTTCATGAATTCATTGTTTTTAATTGCTGAGTAGTACTCCATTGTGTAAATGTACCACATTTTCTGTATTCATTCTTCTGTTGAGGGATATCTGGGTTGTTTCCAGCTTCTGGCTATTATAAATAAGGCTGCTATGAACATAGTGGAGCATGTGTCCTTATTACATGTTGGAACATCTTCTGGGTATATGCCTAGTAGTAGTATAGATGGGTCCTCAAGTAATACTATGTCCAATTTTCTGAGGCATGGCCAAACTGATTTCCAGAATGCTTGTACCAGCTTGCAATCCTACCAGCAATGGAGGAGTGTTCCTCTTTCTCCACATCCACGCAAGCATCTGCTGTCACCTGAGTTTTTTATCTTAGCCATTCTGACTGGTGTAAGATAGAATCTCAGGGTTGTTTTGATTTGCATTTGATAACTAAGGATGTTGAACATTTCTTTAGGTTATTCTCAGACATCCAATATTCCTCGGTTGAGAATTCTTTGTTTAGCTCTGTACCCCATTTTTAATAGGGTTATTTGTTTCTCTGTATTCTAACTTCTTGAGTTCTTTGGATATATTGGATGTTAGTGATCTATTGGATGTAGCGTTGGTAAAGATCTGTTTCCAATATGTTGGTTACCATTTTGTTCTTTTGACAGTGGCTTTTGCCTTACAAAAGCTTGGCAATTTTATGAGGTCCCATTTATCAATTCTTGATCTTAGAGCATAAGCTATTGGTGTTCTGTTTAGGGAATATTCCCCTGTGCCCATGTGCTCGAGGTGCTTCCCCACTTTCTTTTCTATTAGTTTTAGTGTATCTGGTTTTACATGGAGGTCCTTGTTCCATTTGAACTTGAACTTTGTACAAAGAGTTAAGAGTAGATAGATTTGCATTCTTCTACATGTTAACGGCATGTTGAACCAGCACAATTTGTTGAAAATGCTGTCTTTTTTCCAATGGATGGTTTTAGCTCCCTTGTCAAAGATCAAGTGACTACAGGTTTGTGGGTTCAATTCTGGGTCTTCAATTGTGTTACATTGATCTACCTGTCTGTCACTGTACTAATACCATGCAGTTTTTATCACAATTGCTCTGTAGTACAGCTTGAGTGTAGGGATGGTGATTTCCCCAGAAGTTCTTTTATTGTTGAGTATAGTTTTCACTGTCCTGGGGGTTTTGTTATTCCTGATGAATTTGGAAATTTCTCTTTCTCACTCTCTGAAGAATTGATTTAGAATTATGATGGGGATTGCACTGAATCTGTAGAATGATTTCTATAGGATTGCCATTTTGACTATATTAATCCTATCAACCCTTGAGCATGGGGGATCTTTCCATCTTCTGAGATCTTCAATTACTTTCTTCAGAAACTTGAATGAAGTTCTTGTCATACAGATGTTTCACTTGCTTAGTTAGAGTCACACAGAGATATTTTATATTATTTGAGACTATTATGAAGGGTATTGTTTCCATAATTTCTTTCTCAGCCTGTTTATCCTTTGTGTAGAGAAAGGCCACTGATTTCTTTGAGTTAATTTTATATCCAGCCACATTGCTGAAGCTGTTTATCAGGTTTAGGAGTTCTCTGCTGGATTTTTTGGGGTCACTTACATATACTATCATATCATCTGCAAATAGTGGTATTTTGACTTCTTCCTTTCCAATTTGCATCCCTCTGACCTCCTTTTGCTGTCTAATAGTTCCAGCTAGTATTTCAAGTACTATATTGAACAGGTAGAGAGAGAGTAGACAGCCTTGTCTAGTGCCTGATTTTAGTGGATTGCTTCATGTTTCTCTCCATTTAGTTTGATGTTTTTACTATGTTTAGGTATGGGCCTCGAATTTCTGATCTTTCCAAGATTTTTATCATGAAGGGGTATTGGATTTTGTCAAATGCTTTCTCAGCATCTAATGGAATGTGGGATTTTTCTTTGAGTTTGTTTATTTTAGTGGATTACATTGATGAATTCCCATATATTAAATCAACCCGGCATCACTGGGAATGGAGCCTACTTGATAATGATGGATGATCTTTTTGAAGTGTCCTCAATTTTGGTTTGTGAGAATTTTATTGAGTATTTGTACATCAATATTCATAAGGGAAATTGATCTGAAGTTCTCTTTGTTGGGTTTTTGTGTGGTTTGAGTGCCATAGTAATTGAGGCTTCATAGAACTAATTGGGTAAGGTTCCTTCTGTTTATATTTTGTGGAATAATTTGAAAAGTATTGGTATTAGGTCTTTTTGAAGATATGATAGAACTCTGCATTAAGCCCATCAGGTCCAGGGCTTTTTTTGGTTGGGAGAGTATTAATGACAGTATCTATTTCTTTAGGGGATATGGGACTGTTTAGATAATTAATCTGATCCTGATTTAACTTTGGTACCTGAAATTTGTCTAGAAAATTGTCCATCTTATTTAGATCTTCCAGTTTTGTTGAGTATAGGCTTTTGTAGTAGGATCAGATAATTTTAGATTTCCTCAGATTCCTATGCTATTTCTCTCTTTTCACTTCTGATTTTTCTGATTTGGTTACTGTCTTGGTGCCCTCTGGTTAGTTTTGATAAGGATGTATCTATTTTGTTGATTTTCTCAAAGAACTAGCTCCTGGTTTGGTTGATTCTTTGTACAGTTCTTTTTCTGTCTACTTGATTGATTTCAGTCCTGAATTTATTTCCTAACTTCTACTCCTCTTGGGTATATATGCTTCTTTTTGTTCTAGGGCTTTCTTTTTTAAAATATTTTTATTAGGTATTTTCCTCATTTACATTTCCAATGCTATCCCAAAAGTCCCCCATACCCTCCCCCCATTCCCCTACCCACCCACTCCCACTTTTTGGCCTTGGCATTCCCGGGTACTGGGGCATATAAAGTTTGCAAGTCCAATGGGCCTCTCTTTCCAGTGATGGCCGACTAGGCCATCTTTTGATACATACGCAACTAGAGTCAAGAGCTCTGGGGTACTGGTTAGTTCATAATGTTGTTCCACCTATAGGGTCACAGATCCCTTTAGCTCCTTGGGTACTTTCTCTAGCTCCTCCATTGAGGGCGCTGTGATCCATCCAATAGCTGACTGTGAGCATCCACTTCTGTGTTTGCTAGGCCCCAGCATAGTCTCACAAGAGAGAGCTCTATCTGGGTCCTTTCAGCAAAATCTTGCTAGTGTGTGCAATGGTGTCAGGGCTTGGAAGTTGATTATGGGATGGATCCCCAGATATGGCAGTCTCTAGATGTTCCATCCTTTCGTCACAGCTCCAAACTTTGTCTCTGTAACTCCTTCAACGGGTGTTTTGTTCCCAATTCTAAGAAGGCGCAAAGTGTCCACACTTTGGTCTTCGTTCTTCTTGAGTTTCATGCGTTTAGCAAATTGTATCTTATATCTTGGGTATCCTAAGTTTCTGGGCTAATATCCACTTATCAGTGAGTACATATTGTGTGAGTTCCTTTGTGATTGGGTTATCTTACTCAGGATGATGCCCTCCAGGTCCATTCATTTGCCTAGGAATTTCATAAGTTCATTCTTTTTAATAGCTGAGTAGTATTCCATTGTGTAAATGTACCACATTTTCTCTATCCATTCCTCTGTTGAGGGGCATCTAGGTTCTTTCCAGCTTCTGGCTATTATAAATAAGGCTGCTATGAACATAGTGGAGCATGTGTCTTTCTTACTAGTTGGAACATCTTCTGGATATATGCCCAGGAGAGGTTTTGCAGGATCCTCTGGTAGTACTATGTCCAATTTTCTGAGAAACCGCCAGACTGATTTCCAGAGTGGTTGTACAAGCTTGCAATTCCACCAAAAATGGAGGAGTGTTCCTCTTTCTCCACATCCTTGCCAGCATTTTCTGTCACCTGAATTTTTGATCTTAGCCTTTCTGACTGGTGTGAGGTGGAATCTCAGGGTTGTTTTGATTAGCATTTCCCTGATGATTAAGGATGTTGAACATTTTTTCAGGTGCTTCTCTGCCTTTTGGTATTCCTCAGGTGAGAATTCTTTGTTCAGCTCTGAGCCCCATTTTTTAATGGGGTTATTTGATTTTCTGGAGTCCACCTTATTGAGTTCTTTATATATATTGGATATTAGTCCCCTATCTGATTTAGGATAGGTTAAGATCCTTTCCCAATCTGTTGGTGGCCTTTTTGTCTTATTGAAGGTGTCTTTCGCCTTACAGAAGCTTTGCAGTTTCATGAGGTCCCGTTTATTAATTCTCGATCTTACAGCACAAGCCATTGCTGTTCTATTCAGGAACTTTCCCCCTGTACCCATATCTTCTAGGCTTTTCCCTACTTTCTTCTCTATAAGTTTCAGTGTCTCTGGTTTTATGTGGAGTTCTTTAATCCACTTAGATTTGACCTTAGTACAAGGAGATAGGAATGGATCAATTCGCATTCTTCTACATGATAACCGCCAGTTGTGCCAGCACCATTTTTTGAAAATGCTGTCTTTTTTCCACTGGATGGTTTTAGCTCCCTTGTCAAAGATCAAGTGACCATAGGTGTGTGGGTTCATCTCTGGGTCTTCAATTCTGTTCCATTGGTCTACTTGTCTGTAGCTATACCAGTACCATGCAGTTTTCTCACAATTGCTCTGTAGTACAGCTTTAGGTCAGTCCTGGTCTATTGTGCTGTCAAGCTGCTATTGTATGCCCCCTTCAGTTTCTTTTTGGAGGCGCTCAGAGCTGTGAGTTTTCCTCTTAAGGGTGCTTTCATTGTATCCTATAAGTTTGAGTATATTGTGGCTTCATTTTCATTAAACTCTTAATGAAAGAATGGCTACCCCAGCTTGATTCTTGGTACATTTGCTTGGTAAACAATTTTCCAGCCTAAGATAGTATCTGTCTTTGTCATTGAGGTGCATTTCCTGCATTCAGCAAAATGTTGGGTCCTGTTTATGTATCCAGTCTGTTAGTCTATGTCTTTTTATTGGGGAATTGATTCCACTGATATTAAGAGATACTAAGGAGAAACGATTGTTGCTTCATGTTATTTTTGTTGTTAGAGGTGGAATTATGTTTATCTTCTTTTTGGTTTGTTAAAAGAAGATTATTTTCTTGATATTTCTAGGGTATAATTTCCCTCATTCTGTTGGAGTTTTTCATTTATTATCCTTTGAAAGGCTGGATTTGTGGAAAGTTTTGTGTAAGTTTGGTTTTGTCATAGAATACCTTGGTTTTTCCATCTAAGGTAATTGAGAGTTTGGCTGGGTATAGTAGCCTGGGCTGGCATTTGTGTTCTCTTAGGGTCTGTATGACATCTCCCCATGATCTGGCTTTCAGAGTCTCTGGTGAGAAGTTTGGTGTTATTATGATCAGTCTGCCTTTATATGTTACTTGACATTTTCCCCTTAATTCTTTTTATATTCTTTCTGTGTTTTGTGCATTTGGTGTTTTGATTCTTATGTGACAAGAGGAATTTCTATTTTGGTCCAATCTATTCGGAGTTCTGTAGGGTTCTTGTATCTACATAGGCATCACTTTTTTTAGGTTAGGGAAGTATTCTTCTATAATTTTGTTGAAGATATTTACTGGCCCTTTAAGTTGGGAATCTTTGATCTCTTCTCTACCTAATAGCCTTAGCTCTGGTCTTCTCTTTGTGTTCTGGATTTCCTGGATGTTTTGGATAAGGAGCTTTTTACATTTTGCATTTTTTGACTGTTGTGTCAATGTGTTCTTTTCTCAAGTTTCTCTCTCTCTCTCTCTCTCTCTCTCTCTCTCACACACACACACACACACACACACACACACACAGAGATGTATATATATTCCAATATTTACTATAAGATTGTTACTCACTTTTAATTTTTTCTCTTTATTTGTGATTTACCCTAATTTTTATTATTCACTATTCAACCTGATTTTTCAAATATGATTCTATTATCATAAAATATATCGCAACCACAGTTTCCTCTCCCTCCACCCCTGCTTTCCTCCTAATACCACCCCTCTTCACAGATTCACTCCCTATCAGTTCCCTCTTCATAAAAGAGCTGGTCTGCCAGACAGAACAATACAAGATACAAGAAATTTCTCATATCAAGGTTTCACAATGCAATGCAGTAAGAGAAAAGGATTCTTAAGAACAGGCAAAACAGTCAGAGATGCATCCACTTCCACTGTTAAAAGTCCCACAAGAACACCAATCTAACAGCCATACCTTCTATTCAGAAAACCTGCTGCAGACTGATGCTTGCTACTTCAGTCTTTAAGCTCATGTGAGTCCTACTTATTCCACTTAGTAGGCTGTGTTCTCCTGATGTTCTCAAACCTTCTAATTCTTACAGTATTTCCTCTACCTCTTCTGAGAGGCTCCCTAAACTCTGATGGGAGACCTCCAATTAAGATTCTCTCTCCAGCAAAATGCTTGGTTGGGGGCCTTTGTACCTGTTCCCATCAGGTGTCAGAGGAATCCTCTCTGATAACCACTGGATAAAACACCAAGTTATGAGGATAGTCAACCATCATTAGAGACCATGGATCATTTCATTTGTTTCTATTGTATTTTTAGTTTGGTTTGGTTTATTGTTTGGTTTTGGTAGTGGTGTTTTTGTTTTTCTATTTTTCTTTTTTCTTTTTCATCAGTCATGTATGGTTCAACCTAGGTGTCTGTGGTATCCAGTGCTCAATCGCTGGCCATTCAGACAGTATAGAATATAAGTACCCTTTCATGCTGTGGGCTTCATGCTAAATCAAATATTTGTTGGCCACTCCAATAAGTTCTATGCAACTTCTGCCTAATACATCTTGCAGGTAAGACAGATTGTAAGTGGAGGGCTTTGTGTCTTAGATGGTGTACAGATTTCTCTTTCAGTAGCTTGCTGAGTGCCTTCACATGACAAAGGGACTAGAAAGTAGGGCTGAAGGCTCTAAACCCACACCAATTTGACTTTTCTATGCTCATAAGCTCAGTGGCAGTTGTCCTTGGCCATGGGCCCCTGCTGTTGGTTGGTTCTCACATCAGCCTGGACTGTTTAGACATCTCCAAAGAACCTCCTGGTCAACAACTTATCCTAATGTAACACAATCCCACCACTGGAAGCCTTGTGTCATTCATTATTAGGACTCTTCACTAGGGTCACCCTCATAGATTCCAAGAAGTTTCCACAGCATTGGGTTTCCACACACCCCCCTGATGCCCACAAATGAGCAAATGTCTGTTCCTACAATTTCTTCCTCCATAATTTTTAAAATGTCTCTTATGTCATGCTCTAATGATCAGTGTAACCATTTACATTTAATCATATTCTTCTATTTTCTCTGTAAACAAAATAAAATGATGCTATCTTCTTTATTTAGGAATTTTTCACAAAACTATTCTGTTTAAAATTTGTTTAATACTTGTATCTATCTATACACTAATATCTATAGCTATAGCTATGAGTTGTGAAAAGCAATGTATACACAATGTAGAATACAGTACTACTACCAGATGGTTTACCTTCTTATCCCATTGATATGGGAATATATGTATAAAAAGAGATGTAAATATTAAATGTATATATTTGTACAAAACTATTACACTATAAATATTATATGATAAAAGCATTAGATGATAGACACTAGAAAAAAGAAAGGGGATCTTCTCTAATTCATTTCCCTATCTCCAAAAAGTAAACAAAATAATTCCACTTAAAAGTTCATGTGTTAGATCTTTCATATGTATATTTTTAGCTTGTGCATTCTGATTCAAATAGTATCCTACTGGTTCTCATTTAAATATTCTTCTGAAAGGGTTATAAATGTAATTTTGTAGTTGATTTTTCCCAATGTGAGTATGTGTGTGTATGCATATATATGTCATTCCAGCAGAATATATATATATGACAGTGTGTTAGTTATATCAGTGCAAATACTAGCAATCTATTGTTTTCCAAAATTCTAGTTGAATATTGCATCTTCCAGGCATAGAAGTCTGAAACTGAGCCAGAATCTAATACTTTGTGAATAAAGAAATAGAAGATAGGTCTATTGGCAAGAATTGAAATAGACTTTCTACAAAAGTTCCATGCATCTGTCTTAGTTAGGATTTCTATTTCTGTAATAAAACACCATGACCATAAACAACTTGGTGAAGAAGGAATTTACTTTAGCTTACAACTCCCAGGTCATACTCCATTTCTAAGAAAAGTCTGGGTAGAATGCAAATAGGGCAGGAAACTAGAGGCAAGTGATGATGCAGAAGTGTTAGAGGAGTGCTGTTTACTGGCTTTCTTTTTTCTCTCTGGATTGCCCAGACTGCTTTCTTATAGGTCTCAGAACCTACCAGCAGCACAGGGATGCCACCACTTGGGGTGATCTGGGACCTCTCATATCAATCATCAATCAAGAAAATGCATCACATTACCCACAGTTCAATCTGATGGGGACATTTTCTCTATTAAAGTTCCCTCTTTAAAAATGAATCTAGCTTGTGTCCAGGTGATATAAAAGTATATACAACATCCTATTTAAGCTTTAACAGAAAATATATAATTTTATAACTATATTTTATAAGTTTTTTTGTTTTTTGTTTTGTTTTTTTTTTAGACAGGGTTTTTCTGTGTAGCCCTGGTTGTCCTGGAACTCACTCTGTAGCCCAGGCTGGCCTCGAACTCAGAAATCTGCCTACCTCTGCCCCCAAGTGCTGGGATTAAAGGTGTGTGCCACCATTACCTGGTAATAAGTTTCTTTTAGTATAAAACCTAGGAAGCAGATGTTTGTGTATCCTTAAGGACCCTAGTAGTTCATTTCTTACTATAGTGCACTTATAACACACACACAAACACACATACACATACATAAATACACATTAATACTAATATTACTATTGCCTATTTATGAGATAATATTGAAGGTATCATGAAATCTGTGTTCAGAGAGAATGATCACTTTAATTTTAAAGATAATATTAAATAAATACATATCTTAAAAAACTCTCAAGCAAGTCTGAGAGAAACCCATATCTACCTTTTGTCCCTAGTACCTATTACTTTCTTTTAGTGCCTGTGCTTTAAATCTATTTAAGTGCTCTTTAATAAACAGTCAAAAAGGGAAGCTGAAATAAAAATTACAATCTATATGGTTATGGAACACTAAAATATAGAATGAGTTTGTTTAAGGATGGCTCTTTAAAATAGCTGCAGAAAAGAAAACCCACTTCTAATTTGCACAAAGGAAAATTGCTATGTGAAATGAAAAAAAAAAAAAGAATGAAACAGTCAGGAGCGGGAATGAGAAAGTATGCGTAGCAAAATTTGCAGAAGAAATTAAGAAAATATCATAAGCAATTTTGTCTGAAAGAATAATTGTGAAAATTCTAGTAAATGAATGATGTTGTAGTATGATGTAAATTACTCAAATTAAGCTAAGAGTAAGTAGAAAATTGAGTAACCTAATTACTTCAGAAAGCACATAATAGTTTCTAAGAGATCCACCACTGAAAAATGTACCAAGGTTTTTCAGAAATGAATTCAGAGTATTTCTATATTTTAAGCTATTTCAGAACATATAAAATGTAAAAGCTTATAATTCTTCTTGTAATGTCAGATTACAACACCCACAAAACTTAGAATTATGTTACAAGTCTGTATGAATCTCATGTTGGAATAAAATGCAAAAGAATATCTATTGTATTAAAATAGGAAATTGCTTGTAATTGCATCTAGGAAATGATAAACACTTAATAAAAGTTAGCTTCTATTTACAAAGAGTTATTATAGTTAATAAAGAACAGAAAACCATAGACAATATGAACAAAACATATAAATACTAAATAGCAAATAGTATTATAGTCATCATTCTTATAAAACTATGTTCAAAATAAAATGTAAATCATGGAAACAAAAAATTACATAGTTTTACTTAATGAACAAACCAAAAAAACCCATAAATTCCAGAAACATCTGGTATTGGTGAGGCAAGTACTCAAAGCTTTACATTTCTGTGTGATTGTTTAGTTTGCAAAAGTGGGAGTAGAAATTATTTTAAGAGACATAGAGAGTAAATTGCCCCAAGGAAACAATGTTTTCTTACATTGTTTCTTGTACTGTTACAGCACAACACCAGTGCAGTTCTACATAGGAATTCTCAGCAGTCCAGACAGTTAAGTTTAAGCCAGACATGATTCAAGCATGAAGATGGGATGTAAGGCAAGAAGTCCCACACATAGCTGAGGTGCAACTGATAGAGCTTGAGGGAGGAAAGTCAGGTTTGCTTCAGGTTGTAGCCTCTGGTACATACTCCTGTGAAGGCCACGGAGCCAATACTATATGGAAGTAGAAATTGACCTTAAAGGCTTTTGTTTTTAAATTGAAAAAACACAAGTATATAGTATTTGAAGAATGAAATTGATCTGGAAGGGTTTCAGAGAGAGGCTGATTATGATAAAAAGTTATTTTATTAAAATTCTCAAAAAAGGTATAAAGTAGGGGAAAGATATGAAATTGTAAACCTTTTTTTAATGTATGTGAAATGTCCACAAAAATTTATATACAGGAAAGTACATACACATATGTTTTAATCCAGTGAAAACTTTTACTAGAATTGGTATTTGAAATGATACAGATATCAATATCTGTCCATGGAGTATGTAAAATAACCCAAAAGAAAACCTACAAAAATCATAACACTATGTGAATGTCTACCAATAGGTGTGTGGATAGCTATTCTATGAAATGCCTAAGATGTGAAGTATAACTTAACCATTAAACAGAATAAATCCTGGGGATATTGTTTATGATAAAGTCACTTTTTTTATCTGTAGCCCTTATTTGTTTAAGCCCTGTAGATTTTTGTCCATATAAAACTGCTTATATACATTTCTATTTTCTGAGTAGTGGGAAGCATGGCAGTAGGCAGGCAGCAGGAAGGCAACAGGCAGGCAGACAAGAACGTACATAAAACCATAGCTGAGAACTTACATATTATTCATAAGATTGAAGGAGAGAGAGAGAGAGAGAGAGAGAGAGAGAGAGAGAGAGAGAGAGAGAGAGAGAGAGAAGAGAGAGAGTAAGAGAGAGAGAGAATAGGATGGATGGAGGGAGGGAGGGAGGGAGGGAGAGGGAAGGGATGGAGAGAGGGGAGGACAAGGGAAGGAGGGAGAGGATGGAAGAGGTAGGGGAAGGGAAGGAGGGAGTGGCAGGGAAGAGAAACTGAGCATATGCCTTGTGTTGTGTGGGCTTTTGAAAGCTCTAAGCCCACCCCCAGGGACACACCTCCTCCTACAAAGCCATACTTCCTAATCCTTCCCTGGATACTTGCCACCCACTAGGAATCAAACATTCCAATTTATGTATGCTCTAATGAGGTTCATTCCCATCTGAGCTATCACAATGATCATAGACATCAAGAAAAAAAAAAAACGTGAGGTTTTTTTTTTTTTTTTTAAATCTGATTGGGAGAAATCAAGGAGAAGAAACAGGGATAAGCAAAATAGAACAATTAATTCATGATCAATGTAACATGTCATTCAGACAATTGTACAAATAAAATGATTGAATGTATAAATAATACATAATTTAAATTTAGAATTTTAATCATTATTTTTAGCTGTTATATGAAAAATAAAATCTATGTATCAATGTAATATAAAGTTAGAATATTACCTACAACACATGATATTTAAATCAAATTAAATAAAACTCCTTAAATACCATGTATTTGTAGTGAAAATTTTCAAAATCTATTATTCTACCATTTGAAGATACTTGCAGGAATTTTTAAAAATAAATTTATCCTATTATGCAAATTATATGGCAGTACTTGTTGCTCCTATTATATTGTAAGTTACTGCCCATCATCTGCCTTCACCAGACCCTCCCTTTCTGCTTTCCATGCTCAATCTACTCAGTTAGTTGACGTTGTAATCTCAATGTCTACAAAATCAACTTTTGAAGTTTACACACAGGGTCTATGTTACACAGTGCTTGCAATTCTGGGCTTACTTTATTTGATATAATATAGCTATATACACTTCTATCTGTTTTATTGCAAATGAAGAAATTTTATGGTTTTCTATGATTGATTAAAAGTACATTGGTTATATGCACCACAGTTTCTTCCTCCACTCATTAGGTTATGTATACAAAGGCTGTTTTCATTTGAACTAACAATCTCTGTATTCTAAGAATATAGGATGACATATATTTCCCACAAGGTCCAGATTTGTACGCCTAATTGCCTGAATCTCATGTTTAAGTTGACTCTAGTTAGTATGTTGGGAACAGGACAAAGAACTGATATAGTGTATCTTGGTGTGTTGCATGTTTCATGTTGCCATAACTAAATTCCCTTAGCAGCTTACTTGCCAAATAATGTTTTTTAACACATATTTTTAGGGGGCCTAAGATGTGTGGTTAATATGGAAGATATGTTTAAATGGTGGCTGTGTGTGTGTGTGTTTATGTTGGAGTCAGGAGGTTGTAGTGAAAGATGTTTGTTATATGCCAAGAAAAGAAGCAAAAATTAAAAAGTGAGATAACAATTATATTATGGTAACTTTTATGCTAACTAATCCAGTTTCTTATTATCTATTCTTATAAATGAAAATATACTACTTCTGAAATTGATGAAACTTCTTTTATATTTGCATGTTTTATTTTGAGTATTTACTGGATTATTAGTAGGAAGTGTATCTTAATTTCAGGCATCTTTTATGAGTTATTGCTGTTATACATTTTTGGGGGAGAACACTGGCCTCTTTAATGTTCAGTGATACATTCATATGCTAATGCTTTCATCTCCTAGTTCCTAGGTACAGTTTTAATATGGAAAATGAACTTAAAATGCATTTAATTTTATACTGTTTTTGAAAAAAAATCTGTGCTGTTGTTTGGCTGTAAAAATAGCTAAATGCAATGCTTTCACATATTATTTTATTTACAATTAGTTATTTTCTATCTATTAATTAAATATTTTTCCTTTTTAAAAAATACAGGTTGATTTAGTGAATATAGGAAGCACTGACATAGTGGATGGAAATCATAAACTCACTCTTGGTTTGATTTGGAATATAATCCTCCACTGGCAGGTAAATATATTATCCGACATTGCCTTTATATGAAGCATGTTGCTAATCCTTTCTATCATTTCAATCTTTGACCTGCAAAATAAACACCAATATCATTAATATATCTAACCATCTTTCTAGGACTAATGTTTAAGTTTACACGTTATATAATTTTAGATATTGAGAATGAGTATAAAATATGTTCTGGTATACTTGTAGGACTATTGTTGAAATTCTGTCATTGGGTAAGTTTGGCAGTACATAGAAGAAAAAAAATCCCATCTAATCTAAAAGTTATAACAACATATATGCATTTCACAATCTATAGAGTTTTTTTTAAGAAAATTGCCTTTTCTTTTAGTCACCAGTGTCAAAGTAGTAAACTTTTATCAAACATGTATATTCACAATATATGCCAATAACAATGAAAGATTAGTAGGATGGAAATATTTTTATGAATATGCCTGTTACACAGTTGGATTTTGAAACTCTTTCTCAATTACTTGAGTAAACCAATTCAAAGATTCTTTGGTTCAGTAAAAAGAGTATGAATATTTAAAATCATTGCAACATGAACTTAAATTCAAACATACTCAGTTACTATCTTTTTAATTAGTTAATTTTTAAAATTATCTTTAATCTTTTTTTACAGTCCAATCATTATCCCCCTCCCTGTCTGCCCTCTGACTGTTCCTCATACCATACTGCCCCTCTGATCTCCAAGAGGATATCCACAACTCCTACCCTTACCCAATCAGGCCTTCCTGCTCCCTGGGGCATCAAGTCTCTCCAGGCTTAGGTGCATCTTCTCCCACTGAGTCCAGACCAGGCAGTCCTCTGCTGTATATATGTCAGGGGCCTCCTATCAGCTGGTATATACTGCCTGGTTGGTGGCTCAGTGTCTGAGAGATCTCAGGGGTCCAGGTCAGTTGAGACTGATGATCTTCCTATGGGGTTGTCCTACTCCCTCATTCAACCACAGGGGCCCCAACTTCAATCCATTGGTTGGATGTAAGGCTCCAAGGCCTGACACTATTACTAATGCTATGGTGTGCTTACAGACAGGAGGTGCCCTCCAAGAGTCCCAACAAGCAGCTGACTGAGACAGATGCAGAGGCTCACTTATTTACTATCTTAATGACATTGGATATAATGTCATACCTTTATGGGCCATAGTCCTATAGTCCTTTTTTTTTTTTTTTTTTTTTTTTTTTTTTTTTGTCAAATGAGAATAGAGTGAGAATGGTGATATTCTTATCAGGATTAAATAAGAAAAAACTTCTGTGAAAATAGGGTAGAACACCATTGTTTACTGGAGAAACATCACAACAATGATGAGGATTGCTTTACATGATCAAAATACCTTTCAAATTGTAGATACATGAGATACGCCTGCTCTTTCTTTTCTACTATTAGGGATTGTACTCTTCCCTCCGTGTCCCCCCCCCCATCTCTTCATAAGGGGACAATTTTAGCATTTTTATACTACCTTGAAGAGAATTTTGTGTGCCTTCAAAATCAGTCTAAGCTACTACTCCTGTCTTAGAGGACCATGAAAACATTTCTGTGTACATATTTGTCTTTTTTGGACATGTCACTTCAGTATGGTCTTTTAATATCCATTGTTCTCTGTGTAGATTCTTTCACTGAAATAATATTGAGGTGCCTCCTTATTGCCATTATTATTTTATATTCTTTGTTGATTTTTAGTTAGAATGGTAATATTACTTGGCCTTACTTGGAGAGTGGAGGGACCAGAGGTGTACCTAATTAACTTAGCACCTATACTGATAATCCCATTGACCTGACATATTTTTATTTTGAGTGGGCTCAACTACATTTTATAACAGTATGGAGAGAACGGAGAGCAAATGTAAGTGTTAACATGAACCAAATCCATCATGTTTCTAGCCATTTTCATATAGTAATGGTATCAATAAAACCAGTGATGTTGCAACATATCCTGCCTACCACCAATGATTTCATTATACTGCTCAGTACTTTCCAAAGTATTTTAAAGGAGGAATAGTTTTTGTACAATCAATTGTTTATAGAGCTAAAGCTGAAATATTTCAAAAATGAAATATGGCACTCAGGATCACAGCCAAATGTCAGGAGTGCTTGGTGGAATGGCTGCAGTAGTTTCTAACACATTCTCCATTGCTGTATTTCTCTCATGACCTAGTAACAGATTGTAGAATGACCCAGTTTGTATTGCAGACACCAGCTCTGACAAAGCAAGGAGGACAAATCAAGCATCCACAAACCCCCACAAGGCTTTTAAAATTGTGTTTGCCATTGAATTTATCTTTCCTATGATGCCATCCATTCTTATGTTGTCTAGTTCCTTTGCAACTCCTTCTCCACTTAAAAGAGATTGTCAGCATTATCCTTTTTGACACTTCCTTCATTTGGATTTAAGTATCTGTGTTTATTTTTCTGGGGGTGTTGAAGGATGCTTTACACCCAGAAATAAGCATCCTTGTTTAGTTCCTTCTAATCTAAGAAATTCTTATAGAGTGTTACTTTGCACTTGTGTACTTAAATTTCCTTTCTAGATCTCTCTCTTTTAGCTTGCTGACCCTGATTTATTAAAACTACTTCACAATCCAAACCAAAAGTATCTTGCTCAATATTCATCATTACCCTATATTCATCATTACCCTGTTAGCAACTATTCTTCCTCCTATCAGCTTAAGATCAATGTTTTAGGGAGGTAAACTCAGCCTGAGGAAACACATAGAGAGAAAACTAAAGACTGTTGACACTTGTATGGTATCGACTAAGTTCTCCCCTCTGCTGGCTAAGCTAAGGAAAATTCTCAATTTTAGGTGGGATTCGCATTGGGATCTTTTTTAATATTATTTTTCATTTTTACAACTTCCACTTACCAGAGAATGCCATGTATGCTTTGTGCTGCTGAAAGCCTTTTCTTCAAAGTCCTGCCAAACTACACAAGCCACTTATTTCACTGTGCCTCAGTAGAGAAGGAAGTCTTTTTTCTGCACTGCCTGACTACCATTGCATTCTGGGAAGTAGCTTATGAGGTCAAATCTACACTGACCACATGTTTATTAAGCAGAGCTTTGGAGACTGATGTCCAGAGGACAGAAGCAGCAAGAGTTGAAAGGACAAGGGATATAGCCTCACAGTGGCAGAGAATCTAAAGTGGCCTTATTTAATACCAAGGTGAACCTGGAGCAACAGTGACCCAATTGAGGTTCAAATAGCTGATAGTTTATACTGTTCCTTTTCATCAGCAATGAGATATATGTGGCTGTAGAAAATCTGTGACCTTTGGTGACAGAGCTCAGAAATTCAGATAGTTTCAGAAAAGACTAATAGCTGGGCTCTTTCTGATAACAGAGTAACAAACCCTTCCTTGTAGTGGAGTCTTTGCTGGTATAGCTTTATGTACATTATAAAATTGTTTGCCTAGTTAGCTAACTGCATCATTTATCCTTGACCTATTTTTCACTGTTAAAGCTGGAACTCTGGACCTTGCACACATTAAAAATGTTTCCAAACAATCATCTACACTTAAAGCTTTTCATAATCATAATTACATTCCAATTAATAAATATACACATATTTATCTCAGTTGCTACTTTCTCTTATTGGCGCTGTAAACCGTGAAGACAGGACATTTTCTCCTTCCTGGTTCACCTTTCTAGCCATCTCAATGATTTCCTGATAACAATTTTTACGTACGAAAGGGAGAAACGGTGATTTATATATTACCCTTTCTTTTTTTCTCAGCAACATTTTGCTCAAGTAGAAGCAATGCCAATGAGGCTGAAGCTGATAAGCTGAATTAGACACATGATGATGCTGAAAGCATTTTGGATTCAATACTGTGTTGTCCTTAAACATTATGCACATAGAGGGCAGTCTGGTCAAGCATTTCACAAATGAGTCCCATTCATTATTGGAGGGTTGCCTGATCAGAGAAAATCCATCATCACCAATATAACATTATTGGCTGATTTCAACCCTGCTTCAGCAAGTACACAAAGCAATTGTTCCCATGGCTATAACTGTAGGTTGTGCAAGTGATAATTTTAGAATGTACTATGAAATATTTTATACTATATGTGATTATTTGACCTATTTATTCACAGAGTAAGTGGGTAGATATAAGTCACAAAAGGAGTACAAATTTGGACAATCTATCCTTAAGAAGGAGAAAGAGCTATCAACATATTGTACCATACATATGCACAGATTTCATACCTTCAAGCAATTACCATGCCAACAAATATCATCTCTAAGTGTATGTGTTTAAAAATTAGATTTAGTATTATATCCTACAATTTGAATTCAACCAACAATTTATAAAACAATGACTAATATGAGATGTTAAAATATGTATTTACTGAGAAAGCATTTGTTATTCTCTTTATTGAGAAAAACATCCAAAACAAAACAAAATCATATTTATAATGTACATTGATACATTATGATGTAATATATATGGGCACAACACATTTTTGCACATAAGTACCTTATGTTTCCAGCAAAGAAAGACATGTAGGTAAGGTTTAATCACATTTACTTGCATACTGTTTCAATTATCTCATAATAGATCCATACTAGTTTTTAAAAGAAACAGAATAGTTATGTAATAGATTCTTTAAATTAAACTATCTGTAACAAAATATCACTGCATTCTTGAAATGTTTAAAAATGTTTAGAATATATATTTACATCAGAATACTTAGGGGAAAGAAAATTTGAAACTCAATATCTTGTACCTACTCAATGCCTGGGAACAATTGTGTTGAAAGAAATTAGTGAAAGAAAACTTAAGGCAAATATTTATAGATGTTAGATATATATAATCTTTTTTTACACAATGTTAACTTGTTGATTTTTAAAATTTTAAGCAAGGAAACATCTTACTTATGGTTATGATTGCTGTGATGAAACATCATGATCAAAGTAACTTGAAGAACAAATGGTTTATTTGGCTTACATTTCTATATTACTGGTTACCATCAAAGGAAGTCAGGGCAGGAACTCAAAAAGGGCAGGAATTTGGAGGCAAGAAGTAATGAGGAGGTTATGAAATGGTGCTGTTTCATGGCTTGTTCATTATGACTTGCTCATCCTGTTTTCTTATAGAATCCTGGATCATTAGCCCAGGGGTGGCCTCACCCACAATGGGCTGGGCCAATTCAAATCCATCACTAAGTTAGAAAATGCCTTTGAGACTTTTGCCTACGGATGCATCTTATGGAGACATTTCTTCATTGAGGTTTTCTCCACACAGATGACTTTAGCTTGTGTCTAGCTGACATAAAACTAGCCAGTATAGTTAAAAAACAAAATGTGCATTCATTTGTGTAATAAAATGTATTTATTTTATTGTAATTTTGCTGTATTTTTGATTATTATGGTAACAATCTTTGTGGAGATAAATAATCTACTATTTAAACAGGAAATTTGATGAATTTCATAAAGTAAGTTAATAGCAAAGGAACAAACAATGTGCTTTCTAGACATACATTTTCTTTAAAATTTTGACTGAACTAGAATTACATCACTTTTTCCTCACTTTGCTCCTTCCAGCCCCTACTGTGTCCCCCCTAACTCCCAAACTGATAGTCTATTTTTATTACTATTATTACTGATACATATGTGTGCACAGGCACATAAACATACACAAATAAAACCCACTGAAGAAATTTTGTTATTATAAACAAACATTTTCTTACTAAGTCTGCTTTTTCTTTGTAAACATTGGTAATTTAGTTCTTCTTGACTAAGAATATGTTTTTTGCCCTCTCTTTTCTAGCCTATTGAAATCTAGAATAAAGAGCAAGTCTCAAAATAGTAGTTTATTATAGTCAATTCTCAAAAAGTAGTTTAGTCTAGGGATAATTTCTAACTAGAGTCATTTCCGACTCAATAAAGTATATGACTTTTTATTACTTATTGACCCCAATATTCCCACAATTTATCTTTGAAATCTACGTGCATTCTTATTAAAGCATGACAGATGCTTGTTTGGGCAATTTTTTTCTCTTACTAAAGTTATATTTTAACATATAGGTCAAAAATGTGATGAAAACTATCATGGCTGGATTGCAGCAAACCAACAGTGAAAAGATTCTTCTGAGCTGGGTTCGACAGTCAACACGTAATTATCCACAGGTTAACGTCATCAACTTCACCTCTAGCTGGTCCGACGGGTTGGCTTTGAATGCTCTTATCCATAGTCACAGGTACATTTATTTTGAGATTTAATTTTTTAAAGCATTTATTTAGACATTGATGATGTATTTTATTGCTCTGTGGCCACTCTACTAGGCTGCATGCTGTTAACAATACCAATCTAAGGTCCATTGAAATAGACTAAATATATTTTTAGTATTTGATTATTTATTTGAGACAGGATCTCTCTAGGTAGGGTAGGCATAAAACTCTTGTCACAGCTCTGAGAGTAATGAGATTACATGCTTTAAACACCATGACCAAGATTTTTCTAATTTATAGTTATATATGGCTATGATTGAGGGAGGAAGATAGATAGGCCCGTTTTATACTGAGACTTCTAACAGTCAGATAGTTTCATAACTCTGCTAATAAGGATTGGTTTTAATTGAAAAAAAGTAACAACTTGGGCCTAGATTATAGAGGTAAATGTTGTTCCAAATTTTATGTATTTTTAGTAGGATCCCCATCCTCAGATAAATAATGTGCAGGGAAACATGTCATATGAAACAGACGCTTACATAGCAAACATTGTGGTATGCTGGATTTTTTTCTAGTCAAGATTAAAATAGACTACAGATATCTTAGCAACCATGGCAAAATGAAGGCTATAGTGAGTTCTATAACTCAGTGTTCAGAGCATCAAAAGAAACAATTGCTGTATAAAAGTAAAGCCATTTCTGTGACTCAAGGAACAGCAGCTGATCTCTGGATCTTTATAGACAGAACAGTGTATTTATTATATTAAGCCAAACAGCTTTTACTATAGTCCAGATAGTGTTATGATTCATGTGATGCTGAAATAATTGTTTACTTTTCTTGGATAATGAAGTTAAGCAAATTAATTTATAATAGCTCAGCTAAAATCAAAGCCATATGGGAAAGATGCACATATACGTCCAAAATTATATGTAAAATCTGTTATACCAATACATTTATATGATTAAGCAATAGAGTGCATATATATATATATATATATGTGTGTGTGTGTGTGTGTGTGTGTGTGTGTGTGTGTGTGTTGTATCATTTAGTATTTCCCCCAGGAAACATCTGCTTTAGTCTTATTATTAACTGTCTTTCTTTTTTTTATGTTTAGTCAAATGTATTGTTTAATTTCATTTTTTATAAATGACACTGGACTTAATCTTCCCTGAATCTCCATGCTGGGGGTAATTTTTGTCACTTATATTTATCTTTTCACTGTTTCCTTTTCTTTTTCACCAAGTGTACCATTTCTCTATACTGATCTTGATTCCAGAGAAGCTCAGAATATAAATGTTCTTTGTGGTAAGGCTAACCTGAAGGGCAAACTCAAAGGAAACAGCATCTTTGTCAGGTGTCATGCTCCAGCTGGGCTTAATTAGCCCCATCCAGTCTGGGTTTCCAGGTGAATGCCTTAGCAAACTTTGACTATAGAATGAAGCCTGACTGGCCCCAGTCTGCATATTTAACAAAGTAAACACACTGGTTTTCATAAGTACAATGAAAGAAAAAAATTACAGCTTTGGAACAGTCAAGTAAGAAAGGATAGAGCTATTGATTTTGCCTCACAAGTTTGTGCTCATTTATGCAGCCACATGAAGGGCCTGAACAAATATTGATCTTGCTCTTCAGGTACACATTTGCAGATAAGCAAAAATATTGAGGATCTGGTTATGTGCTCCTTGTTGGCTCTTTTATATTTTCTTTTCGAGTGGGAGAGTTCACTCCGGGAACCATGTTCATGCACCATAGTTGCTAATTAACGTTTTTATGATGTCTGAATATATTTGTAAGTAATACAAGGGAATATCTAGATTGTCCTGTCCCTGACACAGACTTTCTCTCTCTGCCACTGTGTATATGCATTTATGTATTCTCCCCCATGGTACTAAATGAGTCATCAATAACTATGTCTTTATACATTGCATGTTTAGTTTTCAAGATGTTCCTCACAGTTGCTTAACGCTGTTTCATGAATCATCTGTCTCTTTGTCTCTGACAGATGTTAAAACTGTTTATCTAAAGAAAAAAAAAATCATTGTTGGACTTTTTGATCCAAGGTAATTGTCATTGCCACTCTGAGGAATGTCATTCAGTGCCCTGATTTCAATAACTGAATGACTAGGCTATATAGAACAAAGGAATGTGTTTAATATAGAGCACAGAAACCTTCGAAATTAAAAGGTTTATGCTAAACACAATGTCCACTACAGCAAGTTGAAAGGAAGCCAGGTTCTAGTTTTATAGAAAAAAACCTTGATAACTGATAAGAAATATGCATGAAATAAGAACATTAAATTATAATACCTTTAAAAATGTAATTAAATTTTCATGCTAATTTCTTTCTTTTCTGCTATGGGATGTGATTTAAGAAAAAGTTATCCATTATATTACTGATAACTCCTTTTGGTCTGAATTTATTGTAGAATAAAATGAGGTACACCCAAAGGTAAAAATTGTCAGTGCTCAAAGAGACAATTTGTGGAGGAAAAGAATAGATTCAGCAATGGTCAGTGAGACCATCTTAGGACAAATTTTAGAGGGGTGAGAATAGATATTGGCCAAAATGGCAATTGTGCCAACCTATAGTTTTTTAGGTAAGCATTATACTCTTCCTTAAAAGTTCCTAGAACAGATACCTTTTTCTCTGAAGTACACTATCTTGCTAAAGCTATTGATGGAACCGTTTGAATTGACTCCTCCTAAAGGAAAGACAAGGACTTATCTTCCTTGCATACTGAAAGCCCAGACAAGATAATGGGATTTTAATCTTGGCAGTATAGAAAGCCATGTCTCAACCAAGGGCAAAAGATAGATTCGGATGCAGAACCAATTTATTGACCAAAGCCATGAAATTTCACCTTCTGCATTCATAAGCTGCTGATTATGAGGGAGGGTCCATGCTCATAACCTTTAAGCCTATTAATATCTATCTAGTTACCTGCCAGTCATGCACAAGAATTGAAATCCTAAATATATTTAGAACATAGCTATTTAATTACTTAGATGTTGAATTTTCTAAGGGATTTTTGAGAGGATTTCCTCAGAAGAATATCCTTTATACGTTTTACTCAGGAGTAATTAATCAAGTTGTAACTTTCTAGAAGCTTGATGACTGTAAGGAAATATAAAACTATGGCAAAGGGCCTAACTCCTTTCTAGGAATTAGTTAATTGTTGTTCCCAAGGGCCATCCCTGTAAATTCTGATCAAAACTTGTTTCATCTGGGTGAAAGTCTGTATCTGATTTCTTAATGGACTTGAAATCCTTATAACACATATTATAGATAGACCATTGTAATTTGTTGAATCTGGTGACATATTAGAGATTATATGCAATAATTTAGAAATAGATCTGAATACAAAAAGGTTAGCCATAAAGTACTTTTAGAAAGGCTTAGGGTTAGAGCTACATAAGGACCTAAGTGAACTTCAGAGAGTGCTTAGAAGCATAGAATACATAAAAAGAGATAGATAGATGCATAGATAGATAGATAGATAGATAGATATTCATATAATAATATTGGGACTTTACATATATATTATATAAGTATGATATATGTTATATGTGAGATAATAAGTTTTATTCTTATACATTTTTACTTATGTGTATTTGTTTGTATCTGTCAGATTACACATGCTATATGTGTAGGTGCCTGAAGAGGCCAGAACAGTACACTGGGTCCATTGAGAGGTATAGTTATAAGCAGTTGTGAGCTACTCAGCACAGGTATGGGAAATAGAATTTAGGTCCTCTGAAAAAGAAGCAAGTATTCTTATACTCTCGGAAATCTCTTCAGACTAATTTTGTCCATGCTTTTTACTGGATAATTTTGGGGTCTTATTGCTCCATTCTGCTTTTTCAGACGACTGAAATATCCAAAAGGAATAAAGACAATGTTTGATTCCTAAAGATATATTTACAGACTGAATCATAATGGAGATAAAGAAAAGGTCATTATGGCCTTAAAGGGATTTCAAGAAGCTAGTTTAAAGAATACATTTAGTTGTCAGCATTTGAAAAAATACAGCATGATTATCAAAAATTTAAAGGTACATAATCTAAGGAATTCCATGCCAGTGAAAATATTGTTCAAGCTCAAAGCATAAAACATTTAAAAACTAATTTTCAATGTCTTAGATTAATATGATTGTCACTTCCACCTTTTCTTTCCTCCTTCAAAACTCTCTCATGTATTCTACCTTCTTCTTTCAAATTCATGTTGTAAACATGACCTGAACAATGAGAATAACAATAGTCCTGCTAACATGGAAGGAAGAAAGCTCTCAGAGGTTTCAACCTAGACAAAGAACTATAGGCAACTAAGGAATGCTATGTGCAAAAATAACAATATTCCCCGGGGAAGAGCACATATATTGATCATTCAATACCAAATAGTAGTCAACCTTGAAAACATGTATGTGTTTGTGTGTATGTATATATAATTTGATAAGGACTAAACATACTGTGTTTTTTTTTTTGCATTTAGAAGTATGTCTTTGTATATATGTATACACACACATACATATGTAACAACAATTAAAGTAACTGTTTTTTAAAAAGTAATTCCCTTATTTTATCTATTCTTTGAGAATTTCATATATGGTTATAATGTAGTTTTGATACAGAAAATGGTAAAAATCTATGGGCCTTGATCAGGTTTATTCTATCTCCAGTTAATGAGTTAAATGGCAAGAAAAATTTCAAGCACAACATGTAGCAAACCCAACAAACAAAACTAGCAACTGAAGGAAGGTGTTTACTGGGGCGGCAGAACTCACACATGCAGCAGGCACACAGTGTAAATGATCTTGTGCAAATCAGAGGGCAGACTCAGAAATTTGAAAATCCCTGTCTCTTCCAAGGACTGGGGCTGAAAAGTCTCTAGAGAGTTTGCTTCCCCTAATTTAACAGAGCCCAGATAGGATGGTTAATTGACTAGCAAATGTTGTTGACATGTGCAAATCTAGCCTTGAACTTATGAAGTCAGTCCATCAGCTAAAGGCTTGCTAGCAGGAAACAAGCCAACAAGGCTTTCTTTTGAGGAGTCTTAGATTGGCTTTATGTTTTAAAATCCCCAAGCAACATTAAGAATGCTGACATGTGGCACATGGCACAGTGGTTAATAAAACATTGCTCTTGCAGAGGACCAGAGTTTGAATCCCACTATTCATATTGAGTTGTTAACAACTGCCCATGAGGAATCATGCTTTTGTCTTGAGTCAGGAGGGTGAAAGAGAAGCCAGCCACTTTGTGAGTTTGCCAAGTTATAACATCTGCATCAGTATACGCAATCCAGGAATCCCTATCCTTCATTTGTATTATGAATAATGTTAGGATTTTATTACTGTGCATTAGACCTCAGTGTGTCCTACAAAAATGTCTTGGATGGAGTTACCTAGCCATGACCCCTTTCTCTGTTTGCATACCAGGGAGTCTCTCTAGCACCTAATCTCTCATTTCAACCTCTGAAATCTTCCTATCTACTAGTAGGTTCTTGGGAATACTTACTACTCTTCTTTTTAAAAATTTTTAATTAGGTATTTTCTTCATTTACATTTCGAATACAATCCCAAAAGTCCCCCATTCCCTCCTCCCCACTCCCCTACCCACCCACTCCCACTTCTTGGCCCTGGAGTTCCCCTGTACTGAGGCATATAAAGTTTGCAAGACCAATGGGCCTCTCTTTCCAATGATGGCCTACTAGGCCATCTTCTGATACATGTGCAGCTAGAGACACAAGCTTCGGGGGGGGGGTATTGGTTAGTTCATATTGTTGTTCCACCTATAGGGTTGCAGACCCCTTTAGCTCCTTGGCTACTTTCTCTAGCTCCTCCATTGGGGGCCCTGTGATCCACCCAATAGCTGACTAATAGCTGAGTAGTACTCCATTGGATAAATGTACCACATTTTCTATATCCATTCCTCTGTTGAGGGACATCTGGGTTGTTTCCAGCTTCTGGCTATTATAAATAAGGCTGCTATGAACATAGTGGAGCATGTGCCCTCCTTACCACTTGGAACATCTTCTGGATATATGCCCAGGAGAGATATTGCTGGATCCTCCAGTAGTACTACGTCCAATTTTGTGATGAACCACCAGACTGATTTCCAGAGTGGTTGTACAAGCTTGCAATCCCACCAACAATGGAGGGGTGTTACTCTTTCTCCACATCTTTGCCAGCATCTGCTGTCACCTGAATTTTTGATCTTAGCCATTCTGACTGCTGTGAGGTGGAATCTCAGGGTTGCTTTGATTTGCATTTCTCTGATGATTAAGCACACTGAACATTTTTTCAGGTGCTTCTCAGCCATTCAGCATTCCTCAGGTGAGAATTGTTTGTTTAGCTCTGAGTCCCATTTTTTAATGGGGTTATTTGATTTTCTGGAGTCCACCTTCTTGAGTTCTTTATATATATTGGATATTAGTCCCCTATCTGATTTAGGATAGATAAAGTTCTTTTCCAATCTGTTGGGGGCCTTTTTGTCTTATTGATGGTGTCTTTTGCCTCACAGAAACTTTGCAATTTTATGAGATCTTACAGCACCAGCCATTGCTGTTTTATTCAGGAATTTTCCCCCTGTGCCCATATCTTCGAGGCTTTTCCCCACTTTCTCCTCTATAAGTTTCACTGTCTCTGGTTTTATGTGGAGTTCCTTGATCCACTTAGATTTGACCTTAGTACAAGGAGATAGGAATGGATCAATTCACATTCTTCTACATGATAACTACCAGTTGTGCCAGCACCATTTGTTGAAAATGCTGTCTTTTTCCCACTGGATGGTTTTAGCTCCCTTGTCAAAGAACAAGTTACCATAGGTGTGTGAGTTCATCTCTGGGTCTTCAATTCTATTCCATTGGTCTACTTGTCTGTCACTATACCAGTACCATGCAGTTTTTATCACAATTGCTCTGTAGTACAGCTTTAGGTCAGCCATGGTGATTCCACCAGAGGTTCTTTTATTTTTGAGAAGAGTTTTTGCTCTCCTATCTTTTTTGTTGTTCCAGATGAATTTGCAGATTGCCCTTTCTAGTTTGTTGAAGAATTGAGTTGGAATTTTGATGGGGATTGCATTGAATCTGTAGATTGCTTTTGGCAAGAGAGCCATTTTTACTATATTGATCCTGCCAATCCATGAGCATGGGAGATCTTTGCATCTTCTGAGATATTCTTAACCACTTCTAGCTGTCAAAGGGTGGATGAAGGGAGGGCAACACTCAGGATGAAGTGAAAAGGGCTGATCTCAGTTGCAGTGAAAAAGCTCAAGTGATTACAATGACACAGAATATGACACAGCAAGGTCATAGTAGTATCTTCTGAATTTCTCATATGATAGCAGTAATATCGATAGCATAAAAGGGGGACTATCTGTAGTAATATAATTCCTACTAATAGTATAGTTTAAAAAATAGTTGAGAAAGTCTTGCCCTAATGAGATGAAGAAAATAGGAAAGAAAACCATCCAGAGAACCCTTGGCAGGTTATGTCATAGGGATCACCTAGAATGATGCTTTATTTCTCTGCCTTCACCATATACTTACACTTAAGTGTGCACTGTGTCCAGGGCCATTTTCAGAGTTTTACAGTTCCAGGAGTCTTTTTATCTGCCAATTTGAGAAAAGAAATTAGGCACTGAGTTTATTCTATTGTAACTTCATGGAAAACATGAAGAGATTGAGGAAAATTCCTAGACATCATGATTGACATGTTTGTTTCTTTTTTTTTTTTTCTGAATATGGTAAAGCATAATGATGTTCTTTTTACTATCAAGAATAGTTATTGATCTGGCCACTGGTGTCCTTGAATTAACCTTGGAAAACCCAAACCCCATCAGCACAGTGAAAATGAGAATAGGTAGCATTTCCTATTCAACCAACTTCTTGGGAAGGCTAGTCATAGCCAGTTGAAAGGGTTGTCAGTGAGACCAAAGATGGGTGATTTGAGATTGCATATGACTGTGCTTCTACTTAAAACTAGTTTTCACTTACATCCCAGGTATCATTAGTACATCCATATTTCAGATCAACAATAATATGGCATGGGTACTGTGGAATGCCTATATATATATATATATATATATATATATATATATATATATATATAATCTATGTATAATCCTAATATAATCTATAGAGATTATCAAGCTAGGAAAATGCAGCTTCTGATGTGTAGACATTTGCTTCATGCAAGGATCCTTGGGAGGCAAGAACAAGGTGGGGACCACACTGATTTACTTACATCTTCATGCACAAGGTAGGACAAGGGTAGGACAACATGGGATATGAGAGACAGAGACTAGTTCCCTCCAAATATCATCATTAAAATTAACAGGTAGAGCAGACACCACTCCATTTCTAACTCATCTGTAGGACTGGTAAACTTTGGGAGGAAATTGTCACTGTGAGACAGGTAGTAACTCCCTCTAAGCTGTGGATAGCACACTAGTTTATTCTAATCATCCTATGTAGAACATAACACAGATAGAATGAAATGGATTTCGAGAGACAGACACTAGCTTTCCCCAAGCCTACTCTGTAGAATATACTCAGATGGAAACAGAGAACACTGCTCACATATTCCATTGGATGAGCAAGTTAGGACAACGCATGTTATGAAAAACATGGATTAGCTTCCACCAATTCTCTGTTGTAAGATAGACTGAGTTTGAATACACATTACTTTACTCCTATTTTGCCATTCAGTATATAGGTTATTGTAAGATGGCATGAATTGTGAAAGACAGACACTAGCTTTATCCAAGCATCCTTATAAAATAGAGTGACATGGACAGCATAATAATTCTCTCCTAACCTTGTGTGTAGGAAATATTATGATTTGGACAACATGGATTCTGAGAATAGACATTAGCTCCCTTAAATACTACTTCATGGGACATACCTACTTGGGAGATACAGAAAACTCTAGTTCATTCCTAACTTCCTCTTTACCACAGATAAAGGTATGGATTTCATGGATATTGAAAAACAGACATTGACTCCATCCAAGACATTTTGTTAGGACACACCAAGGTCCAATACACAGTAATAAAATCCTAACCTTATCCATAACACAAATGAAGGATAGGAATTCCTGGATTGCATATACTGATGCAGATATTACAATAGTTCCTTTCTAACCTCCTCCATGGGAAAATTATGGTTAGTACTCTAAGGTATTTAATGTAAGACAGACTGAGTTTGAGAACAAACTAGTATACATTTAACACACTCAGTATAACAGACCTAAGTTAGGATGGCAAGTAATCTAACAGATACCAGCTCCCTACCATTCTCTTCTATAGCAAAGACTGAGCACACTAGTTTACTTCTGACTGCTTTGGTGGGACAGATCAAGATTATTATCATTAGAAACTCAGAGGCAGACACAATTTGCATATAGCACTTTTGCATACCACAGACTGTGGTATAGAGCAAATTGATCAGACCTATTCTTATCTGTAACACAGATGAAAGTTAAGAAAACATGGATTATAAAAGACCTAGCTCCCACTAAACCTCCATAGGATAAATGAATGCAAAAACCACACTAGTACACTCACAGCCTCCTTTCGGGGGGGCTGATCAACCTTATTTCAGCATTGCCTCTGAGATACAGACAATAGTGACCAACAAGTCTCTTCTATAACACAGATTGAGATGGAGATCACACTAGTTCACTCATACCACTAGTTTGATAGATAATGTGAGGAAAACCTGAATTCTATGGGGCAGACACTTGATTTCTTAAAGACTCTTCAATATACACTTTGACCTGGAGTGTAATCTAATTCCGTATTAAACTTACCCATAGAACAGTTCAAGGTTAGGACAACTTTGATCTTATGGGAGACTAATTTTCTCCTAGACTTACCAGTAGAAAAAGAAATGGAAAGTATATTAGTTCACTCCTAATCTTGCCCATATGGCAGATCATAGACTACATGTGATAGATTATGAGAGATTAACACACTAGCTGACTCCATTCCTCCAGAGTAAGGCAGACTATGGTATAAAACACACTAATTCACACCTAACCTCATCTGTAGAAATGAGCAAGTTTAGGAGGAGGACATAATCCTATGAGATAGACAGGTGTGGGATATAGGGTTATTTTAGACTGTCCCCAGCAACAGACAATGATTTGCCTTATGATCTATTGCCCATGTCTTCTTCAGTAGTACAGAACAAATTTAGGACAATACAGATTCTGAAGGACAGATATTAGATAACTCCAACACTCTTCCTTAAGACACACTGAGGTATAGTTCACACTGGTTCATTTACATCCAAATCCATGATGGAGATTAAGGATGGAACAGCCTGAATTCTGCCAGATAGAAATTAATTGCCTCCAAGAGTCTTTACTCAGTGTGACAGACAGAAAGAGCGAGCTCAGCAGTTCACTCCTAATCTTGTCCACTGAACAGATTGTGGTTCATAGCATATGGATTTGGAGAGAATGACAGGAGCTCATTCTGTATGACAGATTTCGCTTGAGGGGAACTAATTCTATAAGAATCTCCTTTGTAGGAGGCATCAAGCTTAGTACATCAAAGATTCTAAGAGAGAAACATTAGTTTCCTCCAGCTCTTTTCCACAGAATGCACTCAACCATAGAACATGCTAAGACACTCCTCATCTGGAGGACAGACCAGGAAAAGAATTGCATTTATTCTGAGAGACAGAAGTTAGCTCTCTAAGATATTCTTCCAAAGAATGTACTATGGTATAGATCACACTTAAGTTCATCATTTTCTCATTAATAGGAAAGATTAAGGCTAAGAAAAGATTCTAAAATACAGATACTAACTAAGGCCATGCCTCCTCAGTAGAATGGATTCAGGCAGAGAGCCAAGTGTATCTCTCTTTAACTTCTCCACAGCATAGATCAAGTAATGGCAACATAAATTTTAGCAAACAAGCATTATCTTCATAAAAGCCTTCTCCATTAGGCACAGTTAGGTGGAGAACATGCCTAACCTCTGTTGAACAGAACAAAGTTGGAATAGCAAAGATTCTGAGAGACTAATACTAGCTTCCTTTAAATCTCCTCTATAACACACATTGAACTGTAGAGCAAGTTATTTCATTTCTAACCTCTTCTATAGGACAGAACAAGTAAAGATAACATGGATCATAAAAGACAGACACTAGCTCTTTCCAGTGCTTTTTACAGAGTTTTTGAGAAATGGAGTATGCTATGTCAGTTTTATCCTTATCTGGAGAGAAGACTGTATTAAGACATCAGGCATTCTGAGAGATGGATACAAGCATACACTGAGCCATTCTTCTAGGTATAAATGAGGGTGAGTGCACACTATGTCATTTTAATCTCACTTAGAGGACAGAGAAAGCTTAGCACAACATGTATCCAGAGAGACAGACACTGGTTTTCACCATATAAGTTCGATAGGAAGAAATGAAATGAGAGTCTATTAGTGTACTCTTACTTTCTTCTTTTGGCAGATCACGGTTAGGATAATCTAGAATCCAAGGGATGGACATTATCTGCCCCAAGTCTCCTCCTAAGGACAGACTGAGGTTGAGTGAACACTAGTTAACTCCTAATCTTATCAGAGAAAAATATGGTTAGAGCAATGAGGATTCTGAAACAGAATAAACAATAGATTTAAGGTCTCTGGAGTTTGGCAGGTTGAAGTGGAGAATACTTTAGTTTACTTCTAATTTGCTCTATTTGACAGATCATGATTTGTGCAATGTAGATTCCTACAGACTGTCATGAGCTCATCTCATGCCTCCTTTCTAGAACAGACTATGCTATAGAGTACAGGAATTCTCTCTTATCCCCTTTGGTAGGGCTCATTAAGTCTAGTATATGCATTCTGAGAGACACTAGCTGACTCCATCTCTTTTCCATAGGGTATGCTCATATATAGATCACATTAAGTCACTTCTATCCTAATTTGTAGGAATGGCCAAGGTTAAGATAATATGGATTCTGTCCTAGTCGGCCATCACTGGAAAGAGAGGCCCATTGGACATGCAAACTTTATATGCCCCAGTACAGGGGAACGCCAGGGCCAAAAAGGGGGAGTGGGTGGGTAGGGGAGTGGGGGTGGGTCGGTAGGGGGGACTTTTGGTATAGCATTAGAAATGTAAATGAGCTAAATACCTAATAAAAAATGGAAAAAAAAGAAAATACAGATGTGTGTTAATCTATAAATATGTCACCTTTTTCTCTTTGAAGACTTATAGTTATTTAAACATTAAATTATTATGTAATATACTTATATCTCAAATAAAACTGATAAAAGAAAAACAAAGATAATATGGATTCTGAAAGATAGACACTAGATTCCTCTGAACCATATCAGCAGAACAGATTATTAGGAAGAACACATTATCTTATTCAAAAACTCCCCTGGAGGACAGGATAAATATAGTACAACATTGATTTTCAGAAATAAACAGTAGATCACATCCAGGCTTCTCTGTAGGGCACAATGAGGTGAAGAGCCCACTTGTTCATATCTAGGACAATATTGATTCTGAGAGACAGATTCTAGGTCCCTCCAAGAGTGTTTTGATTGGACAAACAGGGGTCAACTGTAGGACAGATCAAAGTTAGGGCAAAAGGGATTAGACTGGGAGAATATCAGCTCCACTAAGACATTTTATTAGGACAAAGTTAATTAGAATGCACAGTAATGCACTCATAAGTTACTATGTAAAATAGAGCAAGGCTAAAGTAACATGAATTCTGAGACTGACACTACCTTTCTGCTTTTCTTACTCATGTTAAAGATTAAGGTAGAAAACACTAATATAATCTATTCTCTTCACACCAAACAGATAATGAATAGGAGATTATGGATTCTGTGAGAGAAAAACCTTCTCCACCCACTTATACTTAGTAGGGCAGATTGAGGGAGCATACTAAGTCACAACTATAATCCTCCAAAGGACAGATCAAGTTCAAACAACATGGAATCTCAGACAAAGACACCAGATGCTCCCAAGCCCTCTCCATCAGGCATACTTAGGTGGAGATCACAGTAGTTCATCCCTAACATTGAAGAGATCTATTCAGAAAACAAGAGGGATTCAGGGGGAGACAGAGACAGAGACAGAGGGACAGAGAGAGAGAGACAGAGAGAGAGACAGAGGGAAAGAGACAGACAAAGAGAGATGGAGGGGGATGAAGGAAGAGGGAGGGACAGGAAGGGAGAAGAAGGGAGAGAGCGAGAGAGAAAGAGAGAGAGGGAGGGGTAGAGGGAGGTGAGAGAGAGGAAGATGATAGTAAGCTTGAGGAGAGAGAGAGAGAGAGAGAAAAGAAAGGGAAAGAGAGGAGAGGGACAGGAGAGAGAGGGAAAGAGATGGAGAGGGAGAGAGAGGAGGAAAGAGGGAGAGAGAGGGGCAGAGAGGAAGAGAGAGGGAGCGAGAAAGAGAAATGGAAAGAGGGAGGGGGAGAGAGGGAGAGAAGAGAGAAAGAGACAGAGGGAGAGAAGATAGAGGGAGAGGAGAATGAGAGGGAAAAGTGAAAGAGAGTGTGAGGAGAGAGTATGAGAGAGGGAGAGAAGAGAGAGGAAGAGGAGAGAGGGTGAGGGAAAGGAGGGAGGGGAGAGAGAGGGAGAGAGAGGGAGAGAGAGTGAGCATGAAGAGAGAGAGCAGGAAGAAGGAGAGAGGAAAAGGGAGTAATTGAGAGGTAGAGGGGGAGAGAGGGAGAGATAGAGAGGAAGAGAGGGAGAAAGAGGGAGATGGAGAGAGGGAGAGGGAGGGGAGAGAGGAAGAGAAGGAAAGAGAGGAGAGATGGATAAGGAAAGTAGGGAGAGGAGAGATAGGGAGAGGGGGAGAGGGAGAGGGAGAAGGATGGAGATAGTGTGTGAGGAGAGAGAGAGAGCATGGAGAGAGAATGAAGAGGGAGAGAAGGAGAAAGAGAGAGGAGGGAGAGGAGAAAGAAAGAGGAGAGAAAGGGAGGGGAGAGAGGGAAGGAGAGAAAGAGAGGGATGGAGAGAGAGGGAAAGAGTGAGAGGGAGAGAGATGGAGATAGAGGGTGTGGAGAGAGAGAACATGAAGAGAGAGAGGGGGAAGAGGGAGAGAGGGAGAAGGAGAGAGGAGAGAGGGAGAGGAGAGAGAGCAATAAAGAGAGGAAGAGAGATGGGGAAGGATGCGGAGAGAGGGAGAGAAACACAGAAATGGAAAGAGGGAGAGGAGAGAGCGAGAGATAAAGAGAGGGAGAGAGAAGGAGAGAGATAGAGTGAGAGAGATAGAGATACAGAGTGAGGAGAGAGAGCATGAAGAGAGAGAGGAGGAAGATGGAGAGAGGGAGGACAGCGGAGGGAGAGGGAAAAGGAAGGAGGAGACAGAAGGAAAGGGAGAGGAGAGAGAGGGGGAGAGTGAGTAGAGACAAGGAGAGGAGAGAGAGTGGGTAAGTAGAGAAAAGGAGAGAGAGGGAGAGAGAGGGAGAGGAAGAGAGAGAGAAGTATAGAAGGAGAGGGAGAGGAGAGGGGTAGAGGAAAGAGAGATAGAGAGGGGGAGAGGAGGCAGAGGGTATGGAGAGGGGGAGAGAGAGCAGGAGAGAGAATGAGGGAGAGAGAGCAGGAAAGAGAGCAGGAGAGATAGAGAGAGGAGAAAGAGAGAGAGACAGAGGGAGAGAGGAAGAAGATGACAGGAAGATAGAGGGAGAGTGGAGAAAGGAGAGACAGGTAGAGGAGAGAGAGAGAGAGAGAGAGAGAGAGAGAGAGAGAGAGAGAGAGAGAGAGAGAAGAGAGGGAGAAAGAGGGGGAGAGATAGGGACAAAGAGGGAGAGAGATGGAGAAAGATGGTGAGGTGAGAGAGATGAAGAGAGAAGACGAAGAGGGAGAGAGGGAGAAGGAGAAAGGAAAGATTAGGGAAAGGGAGAGGAGAGAAAGAGGGAGAAGACAAAGAGAGTGTGAGGAGGGAGAGGGAGGCAGAGATAGAGAGGAGAGAGAGGGAAAGGGAGAGTGAAGGAGAGAGAGGGGGAGAAAGAGGGAATGTGAAAGACATGTTGATAGAGGGTGAGGAGAGAGAGCATGAAGAGCAAGAGGAAGGGAGAGGGAGGGAGGGAGAAGGAGAGAGGAAAGAGAGGGAAAACAAGAGAGGAAAGAGGGAGAGGAGAGATAAATGGAGAGTATAAAGAGAGGATGAGGAAAGGAAGGGAGATAGGGGTAGAGGAGAGTGAGATAGAACAGAAAGAGAGGGAGAGGAGAGAGGGAGAGAGGGAGAGAGAGAAAGAGGGCAACAGGGAGTGGGTGACAGGGACAGGGAGAGAGAGAGGAAGTGAGGGGAAAGGCGAGTAATGGAGAGGGATAGAGGGAGAGGATAGAGGGAGAGGAGAAGGAGAGGTAGAGGAGAGAGAGGTTGAGAGAGAGGGAGAGAGGGAGAGAGAGTAACTAAGATATAGATGGAGAGATGGAGAGGTAGAGAGGGAGAGAAAGGGCAATAGAGGGAGAGGAGAGAGGAGAGAAGGAGAGAGAGAAGGTAAGAAGAGAGAGAGAGGGAGTGGGAGTAAGGGAGTAAGGGAGACAGAGAGAGGTAGAGGAAGAGATGGAGAGGGAGAGAGGTTGAGGGAGACAGGGAGAGAAGGAGTGAGAGAGGGTAAGAAGAGATAGGGAGAGGAGAGAGAAAGAGAGGGAGAAAAGAGAGCAAGAGGAGGGAGAGGGATAGAGAGAGTGACAGAGAGGGAATGAGAGCACTAAGGAGAGGGAGAGAGAGAGGAAAGAGAGGGTGAGAAGAGAGGGAGGGTGAGCAGAGAGGGAGAGAGGGAGAGGGTGACAGAGAGAAGGAGCAAAGGATAGGGAGAGGGGGGAGAGGAAGTGAGGGAAACGAAGAGAGTGTGTGAGAGAGAGGGAGAGAGCAAGAGGAGAGAGAGCAGGGTATATAGAGAGGAAGAGAGGGAGAGAGAAGAAGAGGGTGACAATTAATGAGTGACAGGGAGTGTGTGACAGGGAGATGGAGAGATGGAGAGGGAGTGAGGGAGAAAGGGAGAGAGGGAAAGGGATAAGGAGAGGAGAATGGGAGAGAGAGGCAGAGGCAGAGGTGTGAGGGAGAGGAGAAAGAATGGTAGAGGAAAGGGAGGGAGGGAGAGAGAAGGTTGAGAGAGAGGGAGAGGTTGATTGAGAGGTAGAGGGGAGAGAGGGAGTGAGGAAGAGAGGGGGAGACGGTGTGAGGGAGAGGAAGGGAGAGGAATGGAGAGAGTGGGAGAGAGGGAGAGAAGGGGAAATGGGGAGAGGGGGAGAGAGATAATGGTTGAGTGTGATAGAGGGAGAGGGAGAAAGCAAGTGAGAGAGAGAAGCTCCTACCAAACTACTTCAATTGGACAGAATGTGGTAGAGAGCAGACTAGTTCACTCATAAGCATAGATCAAGGATAGCACAAAACAGTTTATGAGAGTAAGTCATTAGATCTTCCATAGGGTATACTGATGAAACAATTATAAATGTTTACCCCTGTTCTCTTCAGAAGAACATATAGATCTTAGGTCAACAATGATTCAAAGAATTTGACCCAAGGACCCTATAAGATCAATAAGACACAAATAATTGAACTGTGCTCAACTTTCCCTGAGGACAGGTCAAAGTATGGAAAGTCAGAATTTTGAGACAAGACAGTAACTTTATTCAGCTGCTTTGGTAAAAGAGACTGAAATGGTGATCATAGTAGTTTATACCTAAGCTGCTCATTTAGACAGGCTGTTTTAGAAAAAAAATGGAATTTTAGAGATAGATAGATACAGGTTATAACTCTATAGATTCTGAGAGAGACACACCAACTTCTACCACATATCCTCTATAAGGCTGAGTTGAAGAGCACATCCTTCCATTTCTTTAGGAGAGTCTTAGCTTAAGGAAACATAGAGTCAGAGACACAGATGCTAGATCTCTCCAGACCCATTAGTGGAGTAGACATATACATAACATATTAATTAACTTACGCCGGGCGTGGTGGTGCACGCCTTTAATCCCAGCACTTGGGAGGCAGAGGCAGGCGGATTTCTGAGTTCGAGGCCAGCCTGGTCTACAAAGTGAGCTCCAGGACAGCCAGGGCTATACAGAGAAACCCTGTCTCGAAAAACCAAAAAAAAAAAAAAAAAAAAAAAAAAAAATTAACTTACAAACTTAAAATCAAGTGGATAGCAAATTAACTGACTCCTAAACTCTCCTGCAGGGAATATCAAATAAGAACAATGTGGACAATGAAAGATAAATAATAGGTCTTTCCATTCCTTCTTTGTTGGGCAGAGTTGGATAGCATAGTAGTTTACACATTTTTTTTTCTTTCAGAATAGAGATTATATTAGGAACATATGAATTCTGAGACATAGACAAAGCCAATAACCCAAGTTCCCCACTCCAGCTTCCTTGGTTATCCAAAGTGAGGTGAAATTCATTAGAGTTCATTCATATTTTCATCCATAGAACCAATCAACATTTGCGAATACACATTATGAGAGATTGGAAAGACTTCTCTAAGAATCTTCTGTAAGACAAACTGACATACAGAACACACTTGTTCATGCCTAACCTCCTCCTTAGGATAGACTGTGGTTCTGATGACATGCATATTTAGAGACAGATATTACCTCCCTGCAAGCACACTCCAAGAACATAAAGAAGGGGAAAGCACATTGGTTTACTCCAGCCTCCTTTGTAGGACACTTCAGAGTTATCACAACATGAGTTTTGAGAGACAGATGCTAGCTTATACCATGCTTCCTGTGTAAGACAGACTGCGGTATAATAAACACTAGTTAACTCTTCTCTTTTCCCAGAGAACAGATCATTTTTTGACATCATGGATTCTGAGACACATACATCAGCTACTTCTAAGCCCCTATCATAGAACAGACTAAAGGACAGCACATTCATTTACTTTTAAATATAACCATAGGATTGATCAAGTATAAATCCACATGAAGTCTGAGAGATGGACACTAGCTCCCTTTGAGCCTCCTCCTTAGAACAGACTGAGTTTCAGAATACAGTAGCTCACAATGAATCTCCTTCACAGGAAATAACAAGTTAGGGTGATGTGGCTTCTGAGAGATAGTCACAAGCTCCTCCCAGGCCTTCTTGTTAAGACTATACTGAGGTGATGGGCATAGTAGTCATTCCCATACTTTTCTGTTGAACAGACCAATGTTATCACAACATGAATTCGGGGGATCAAACATGATCTCCCTTCAATCCTCCTTGGTAGTATAGACTGACTTTGAGAGTGTAACTAGTTCACACTATTTTCTCCTAAGTATTACAGAGCAAGTAAGGATAGCATGGGTTCTAAGAGACTAAAACTAGTTCTCCCCAAGACTACTTAAGAGGTTTCACTGAAGTGTAATTCACAGTAATCATTCCTAACCTGTGCCTTCTGATGGATCATGGGTAATAGAACTTGGATGTTGAGGCTCACTCCACGCCTCATCTTTAAGACAGAGATGCAGAGCATACAAGTTTACTCTTAAAATTTTCCATAGAACAGATCAAATATAAGACTATATGGATTCTTTGAGACAGTCATGAGCTCCCTTAATGCCGCCTCCCAAGGACATAATGACATAGTGGTCACACTAAGTAAGCCTAAGCTCTTTTGTAGTATATATCAAGTGTTCCTGTATTCTGAGACATATATACTACCTCTCTCAAAGTATCTTCTTTGTGACAATCTAAAATGGAATGCAATTTAGTTCATTCATGTACCCTGTAGTAGAAAAGAGCCAGAATATTATGTTATAGATTCTGAAAGATAGATACTAGCTACCATCTAGCCTTCTCTCTAGAAGAGATTATATGCACAACATACACAGGATACACTTCACTTACATTAGGACAGATCAGGTTAGGGGGCATGTATTCAGAGATACAGGTAAAAGCTTGCCAGATGCCACCTATATAGGGGCATAACACTATACTAGGGTTATACTAGGGTGAATAACACACTATTTAACACCTCAATTTATGTGTTGGAAAAATCCAATTTAAGACAGCATAGATTCTGAGAGAACAGCACAGGGTACATCCAATCTTCCCCCGTAGGGCAGACTGACATAGAGGACACACTAGTTCCCTCCTAAAATACGCAGTGAACTAAATCAGTTTAGTACAGTATGAGTTCTAGTAAGATACTCTAGCTTCCACCAAGCCTCCTTTGTATGACAGGCTGAGTTTGGATGGCAAACTAGTTCATTCCTATCCTCCTTAATTGGATAGACCAAAATTAGAATGCCACAGATTCTGAAAGATAGTCAGTAGCTCCTTCCATTATATGACAGACTTATGTTTAGAGTACACTAATTTATTTCTATTCCTCTGTAGTACAGATAAATGTTCAAATGAGAGAAATTCTGAGAGACACACATTAGCCCCATACAGTCCTACTCTGTCGGACACACCGAAAATGAGAGTATGGTAGGTCACTTCTATCCTTATCTGTTAAGAGAGATCAACATTAGGGCAACCTGAATTCTGAGAGAAAATGACAGGCTCTCTCCAAATATCCTTAGTAGTATGGACTAAAATAGCACAATAGTTCACTCCTAATCTCCTCCATAGGACAGATTAAGTTTCATGAAAATGTGGAAACTGAGAAAATGACACTAGCTTCCTCTAAACCTCCTTCATATGATAGATGAAGTTGATACTAAGGTTGAGAACACAACCTTATATGTACAGATATTAGAACGCCTAATATCTACCATAGTAAAGATCAAGTTACAACAAAATGGATCCTGTGAGACATATTCTAGCCCCCCTCAAATCTGAACAGAATTGAACTGAGAGATCATCACTTCTATCCTCTTCAGAAAGATATGTCAAAACCAGGATGATATGCATTTTGAATGATATACACTAGCTCCCCCCAAGCTTTCTAGGTAGAACTGGCTAAGGTAGAGGGCACATTAATTCATTTGTAATCTTATCAGTAGCATAAACAACTGGACAAGGGGAACTCTAAAAGGCAGATATAGCACCCTACTAGCCTCCTCCAAAGGACAGACTTAGGTATAGACTAAGCTAGTTCATTCTTAACTTCCTTCATAAAAATAGCCAAGGTTTAGATGAGATAGATTCTAGAGGTTATACAAGCTCCATTCTCTGTTGGAATGACTGTGTTGGAGGGCACACTAGTTTACTACTAATTCCTTGTGTAGGCCAGATCAAGATTTGGATAACAAGGTTGATAGGTAATACCTCCCCAATTCTCCATCATAGAAAAGATTGATGTAGAAAATACATTACATCACTCATCACTCCTATTCTTTTTTGTTTTTTGTTTTTTGGGTTTTTTTTGTTTGTTTGTTTGTTTTTTTTTTTTTGGTTTTTCGAGACAGAGTTTCTCTGTGCAGCCCTGGCTGTCCTGGAACTCACTCTGTAGACCAGGCTGGCCTCGAACTCAGAAATCCGCCTGTCTCTGCCTCCCGAGTGCTGGGATTAAAGGCACGCGCCACCATGCCCGGCACCATCACTCCTATTCTTAACTGGAAAACTGATCCAATTTAGTACAAAAGGCATTCTGGGAGACAAGCATTAGCTTTCTCCAATCCACCTTGATAGGAAAGAATAAGGTAGATTGAACATTAGATTTTTTTTCTTATGTCTTTTTAGATAACAAGATTTATGAGAAAATGACCTTGGGTTCCTCCAAGACTTATCAATATTGAAAAGACATGGAGAGTGAACAGTAACTAGACTCATAACTTTGTCTATAGGACAGGAGGAATCATGAGTGTGAGAAACTACGCCACATACTACTCAGCAGGAAAGACATGAGTAGAGAGCTTATTATCTCACTAATCTCCAGGGCTTAGATCACAGCTATAACTGCATGAAATGTAGAACAGATGCTTGTTATTTCTCCCATGACGGAGGTGGAGAGCTTATTATGTAATTCCTATAATTTTTCTAGGACAGGTCAATTATGGAAAGACATACAGCAATTCACTCCAAGGCTACTCTATAAGACATACTTGGACCTCTCCTCCCACTGATGACCGACTAGGCCATCCTCTGCTACATATGCAGCTAGAGCCATGGGTCCCACCATGTGTTTTCTTTGATTTTTGGTTTAGTCCCAGCGAGCTCTGGGGGTACTGGTTAGTTCATATTTTTGTGGGGGATTTTCTGAGGGGAAATCAGGAAAGGGGATATATTTGAAATTTAAATAAAGAAAATATCTAATAAAAAAAGACATACTTGGGTGGAGAGCACAGTACTTAAATGCTAACCTCTTGTGCTGGAGAGATAAAGCAAGGAAAACAAATGAATTCTGAGAGACAGACTCTATCTCTTACCAATCCTACTGTGGGCAGACTGAGTATGAGAGAGCACTTGTTCATTCCTATCCTCCTTTTCAGTAAGTGCTATATGCCATTGATTCAAAGAGGCAGACACTAGCTCCCCCCAAAAAACAAAAACAAAATAAAAAACAAAAACAAACCTCCTCAGAAGGATAGACAGAGATGGAGAGCATACTGGTTTACTCCTGCCCTGATTTATAATTCAAATTAAGACCACATGGACTCTGGGAGACATTCCATAGCTCTGGATAAACCCACATCATGGGGTAGACTGAGTTGTAGAGCATGCTACTTCATTCTGACTTTTTATGTAGGACAGATCAAGGACAGGACAGCATGGATTCACACACAAAGCTCTGCACTGCCTTCTTCCACAGGACATAAAGGAGGTATAGATGATAACTCATCTATCACTCATCTTTCTGTAGGACAGATCAAAATGAAAAGAAAATGGATTTTGATAGAGGAACTAGCTCCCTCCAAGTCTCCTCAGTAGGTTGCACTTAGGTAGAAATTACACCTCTCTTAATGTCCTCCTTGGGTACAGTGACACAGATTTTGAAAGACAATAGCTTGCTTCTTCCAAAGCTATTCCACTGGACACACTGAATTGGAGAACATACTACTTCACTCTAAGCCTCCTCTGTGGGTTAGAGAAATTTAGAATGATGAGAATCCTCAGACACAGATGATAGGCCACTTGAATCCTCTGTAGCAACAGACAGAAGTGTAGGGCACATCTTTGCATTTCTAATCTCTTCATAAGAAAAGTAAGTGCAATTTAGATTCTAAGAGACAAACATTAGTTTGGTGCAAGTTTCCTCTATACAACAGACTGAGTTAGAGAGCACACTCATTTCTGTCCTCCTAGTATTACAAATAAAGTTTAGGACAACAGGAATTTTTAGAAACAGATACTAATTCCCTCTAAGTCTCTTTGGTATGGTGGACCATGTTTGAGATAACACTATGGTGCACTCTGAAATTTAACTATAAAACATATCAAAGTTATTAAAACATAAATTCTGAGAGACAGACTTCAACCTCAAATAGAACAGATTGTGTTGAAAAGAACACTAGTTCACTTCTTACCTCCTTTATGGTATAAACAGAAAGATTTAGAATATGTGAAACAGAAACTAGTTCATTCCAGCTCTTTTACACATCTCTAGAACTGATCAAGATTAGGAAAATATGGATACTGTGATCCTAGATACCTATAGGATACTAAGTCTAGTATTCTATAATATCATATTGGATACTAGATCCCTATTGGCCTCATTCATAATACAGAATGACTGAGAGAATAGATTAGTTCAATCAAAGCAAGGGGAGAATTAGGGGAAGGACTAAAGGAGCCCAAGGGGAGTGCAACCCCATAGGAAGAATAACTGTATCAATTAAGCAGACCCCCCTCAGAGCTCCTAGGGACTAAACCACCACCAAAGAGTACACATGGAGGGACCCATAGCTCCAGATACATATGTAACAGATGACTGCCTTATCTGGCATCAGTGAAAGGTGAAGTGGTTGGCCTTGTAGATGCTTGATGCCCTAGAGGAGGAGATGCTAGAGGGGGTGAGCGAGGAGTGGCCGTGGCCCAGTGGGTGAGGGAACACCCTCTTAGAGGCATAGGGGAGGGGGAGAGGGTGGGGTGCATAGAGGGGAGACAGGGAGGGGGGGACAACATTTAAATGTAAATAAGTAAAATAGTTAATACATTTAAAAAACACTTCCTCTGTAGAATAGATCAAATTTAGGGTAGCTGGCGTTTTGAGAGACAGACACAGCTCCCTCCTAGTCTACAGAATAAGGGATAGCCTGACATAGAGACCACACCAGTACTTTTGTAAAATTATCCTCAGGATATACCAAGCTTTTGGGCATCATGGGTTCTGATCCTCCAAGCCTCCTCAGTAAGGTAGACTATGGTAGAGAACACTTTAGTTCTCTTCTATATTCCTCCATAGGACATATCAAGTTAAAACAACATGGATTCTAAGAGGTAGGCACTAGCTTCTTCCAAGTCTCTTCTATCATACAGACTGGGGAAGAGAACATACTAATATATTCTTACCTCCTTTGGTGAACAGACATAGTTAGAAGGCGATGGATTCTTAGAAACAGATGCTTCCTATACTGCTCAGCAGGAAAGACATCGAGAGAGCACACTAGTTCATCCCTATCCTCCTGTGTTATCTAGACTCTGCAAAGCTTTGCATGCTTTTGCAGAGAATGACACCAGCAGTTTTAAAGCCTTCTCTGCAGGACAGAGTAAGGTGTAGGACCTATTGTTTCATCCTTTCCTCTTTGGGAGGAAGGATCAAGGTTAAGACAACATGGATTCTGATGGACAGACACTAACTTTATCTAATATTATTCCATTATGTAGGCTGAGTTAGGGAATATTCCAGTTTATTCTTTTACTTCATTTGTTGTTTTTTGAACAGAGTTAGAATGACATATATGCTGAGAGGCAGACTTAAGCTTCTGTGAATCTTTCTTGTTAGGATAGATTGGAGTCAAGAGCATAGTAGTTCATTGCTAATCTCCTGTATTATACAGGTCAAGTTTGAACTGCATACATTCTGAAAGACAGACACTAGCTTCCTCCATCTCTTTTTAATAGGATATACGAGGTGGAGAGCATTCTAGGTCAGTTCTATTTCTATCTCTATGAGATATTATGGCTATAAAACAAGGTTTCTCTTAAACAAACATTAGGTCCCTCCTTGTCTCTTCAATAGAATATACTGAGGCTGAGAACACACTAGTTTACTCTAAACCCTATCCATAAGAAAGATAAAGGTTAGTACAATATGTATTGTAAAAGAAAGACCCTATCTGCCTCCAAGTTCCTTTAATATGGTCAGATTGATATGGTGAACATACATGTTCACTCCAAATGTTTCCATATAATAGATAAAGCTTAGCACAATATGGATTCTGAGAGGCAAACATTAACTCCTTCCAATCCTCTTCTGTAGGACAGAGAGCACACTTGTCCGTTCCTAAATTTGTCAATAGAATAGACCAAGAATAATAGGAAATGGATTCACACAGACAGACACTAAACACCTCCATGTACTTCAGTTAATCATACTGAGATAGAAACCATACTAGTTGGTTCCTCACTGTCCCTGTAGCACAAATCAATTAAAACAGCATGGATACTAAAAGATGTAAATCAACTTTCTCCATGCCTAGTCTTTAGGACATACTTAGGTAGTGTAGTGGTTTGAATATGCTTGGCCCATAAGTAGTGGCAGTATTAGAAGGTGTGAACTTTTTGGAGGAGGTGTGCCATTGTGGGAGTGGGTTTTGGAGAGCTTCTTCAATGTTCAGGCTCTACGCAGTGCACTGCAAAAAAAGAGAGCTTCTTCCTAGCTTCCTGATGATCCCAGTTTTTTTCCTGGCTCCCTTTGGATTAAGATGTAGAAGTATTGGCTCCCACAGCCCTATGTTTGCCTGGATGCTGCCATGCTTCCTGACGGGATAATAATGAATCTATTCTTCAATTACATGCTGTCACTTATTTTTTTTAAAGATTTATTTATTTATTATATGTAAGTACACTGTAGCTGTCTTCAGACACACCAAAAGAGGGAGTCAGATCTCGTTAGGGATGGTTGTGAGCCACCATGTGGTTGCTGGGATTTGAACTCAGGACCTTCAGAAGAGCAGTCGGGTGCTCTTACCTGCTGAGCCATCTCACCAGCCCCCCATGCTGTCACTTATAAGAGTTGTCTTGGTCCATGTCTCTTCACATCAATGGAAATCATAACTAAGGCAGAAGTTGGTACCAGGAGCTGGAGTATTATTGTGATAGGACTGACCATGCTTTTGTTTGAAGGAATGTGGATTTTGGGACATGGGAAATCAGTGGAATGCTTTAAGTGATGCTTAATGGAGCTCCATTAATGGAGCATCCTAATAGGAATATTGAAGACATTGGTGATAAGTGTGATTTGAAATGTGGGATCCTGTCTCTAGAGATTTCAGAGGAGAAGAATTTTAGTAGGTGGCCTAGATGTGGGTCTAGTATGCTCTGTGATATTTTGGTGAAGGATATGCCTGCTTTTTGCTCTTGTCTGAAGAGTCTGCCTGTGGCTATTGTGAACAGACTCATAATAATTGCATTAACAAAGGAAATCTCAAAAAATCCACTTTATACTCTGTGCTGTAGTTTACTCTCATGAAGAATGATTTGATCAAATGTAGCAAGCCTAGAAAAATATAAAAAGTGTGGTTGAAATAATAAAGTGACACCAGTAAGCAGAATGGAGCTGAATCCTTTGTTCAAGGAGATAAACAGACTAAGGGTCATCAGGGCAAGATGTCCCCCAGCTAAGTTTATTGTTTATGTTTTTGCAGGTGCACAAGGAGTTATACCATGTTAGACATTATTACCTGGTAATTATTTTCATTTGCACTTATAACCTGAAATGAACTGCAATCCAGAAATGGGGAAGGGGGCACACCTGTGATCCAGAGATTGCAGCTGGAAGACACTGGTTTTTGATTCATATCTTGAGGCATGACGGTCATGAAAATCTCAGGCTAATGTGTGGTGCTACACATCTTTAATCCCAGGAAACAGAAGCAAGGAGATCTTTGAGTTCAAGACCATCATGGTCTAAACAGTAATTCTAGAGCAACCAAGCTTAGTGAAGGATGTCCTAGATCCAGGGGGCCATGTTCTAGCTACAGCAAGCATCAGAACTTGGAAGGTTCTGTCAATATGGGTCTAGCTTTAAAGAATAGAAGTGACTACTGTGACAATTGATTCTGGTTAGCCATAGCTAAGAAATTAGCTGAGATTAAGAAGAGACCAGCACGCATAATGTGAAATATTCTGGGAAATGTTTTCTGGGAGCAGAAAGAAGCTGTGTTCCAGACATAGCTAAGGTTATACTTCATGCTGCAGTTGGATTTGATAATGTATAAAAATCACCCTGCTGGTACTGGTTTTTGAAGGGATGAAGTGATCATGTAAAATAGCTTAGGTTTGACACCATGAAGAAGGCCTATGAGAGGCTATTGGTGAAGCCTAGTTCCAGTGAAAACTCGTAGCCAGAACTATGGTATGACCACGAAGAACAGCAGCACAGTGAATGGTTAGACAGTGGAGTGTTACAGAGGGCAGAGCTGGAGTTTAACCCAAGCCATTTACATGAGTCCAGAATGGCATATGTTGATCCCAGACATTGGAACAAGAAGCTGTAAAGTTGAATTTTCCTTAGGTGCCTCAAGATATTAGAGTTCTAAGAACCATGGAATACCTGTGGAGGAAATCTGCTAACAAGGAGTGGAAAATGTCTGAGAGAATGAAGTTTGCTGCTGCTGAATGAAAGCTCTGTCAGTCAACAAGATTGAAATAAGTTAGGGCTCTGAAGAGGGCTTTGATTTCAGATGTGAAGAAGCAGAATTTGGAAACTGCCCAGCTGATTTTTGTTCTTGCTTTGGTTCAGTATTTCCTTGTTATGATTTTTTAGAATTGTAATGTATATTCTGGGCCATTATATGTTTGAAGTATGTGGTCTGCTTTTTTATTTTTCATTTTATAGGGGATTGCAGATAAGAGACTGCATGAACCACAGAAGAAACTTTGAACTTTGGACTTTTAAACATTAATAAGACTATGATAGACTATGGGAATTTCTGAAGGTGGACTCAATGTATTTTGCCGTATGCTAGGGCTAGGTATGGCCCCAGTAGACTCATGTGTTTGAACAAGCCTATGTGGACAAGAGAGTAAAATTTGGTGGTTTGAATATGCTTGTTCCATATGTAATGACACTGTTAGGAGGTATGGCTTTCTTGGAGGAAATGTGTCACTGTGGGAGTGGACTTTGGGAGTATTTTCCAATGCTCAGGCTCCACACAGTGCACTGCTCTGGAGAGCTTCCTCCTAGAAGTCTGCTGATACCAGTCTTCTCCTGGCCTTCTTTATATCAAGATATAGATCTTTTGGCTTCACCAGCTGTATATTTACCTGGATGCTTTCATACTTCCTGCCAGTATGATAATGGACCAATATTCTGAAGGTGTAAGACAACCCTAATTAAATGTGCCTCATAAGAGTTGCCTTGGTCATGGTGTTTCCTCACAGCAATGAAACCCTAACACAGGCAGAAAGCATAGTAATTCACTCCTAACCTATTGACGTGGAGAGATAAAGTAAGTGATAAGTGAATTCTAAGAGATAGACACTAACTTCCACTAATCCTCTTGTGGAAAGTAAGTGTAAAGAGGGCATTAGTGAATCCATATCCTACTTTTCATGAATATCATGTTACAAAGATTCACAGTAGCTCCCTACAAAGATATACTGAAGTGAAGGGCATAGTACCTTACTCCCATCCTCCTCCCAATTCACATCAAGTTAGACAACATGAACTCTGAGAGACAGACACTAGATCTCTATAAGCCTCCCCTGTAGGACAGACTAAGTTGGAGAATATCCCTGATTCCTCTGTAGAACAGATCAAGGATAGGATTGCAGGGCATCAGATGAGACATCGAGGAAGCTTTAAAGAGATGACCCCTCCATTACTTGGCGAATCTCAATCAGCAACAGAACCAAGAAAGCTCATTCCCAAAGGCCAGTGAAGAGTTGGGCTCACAATTGCAGTCTGGCTCACATGTGACAAGTTAAAAACAAGTTCAAAAAGAAAGACAGTAGTTCTGCTCTGTCTTCCTCCATAGGATATACTGAATAATAGATCATGTGAAATCATTCTCATCCTTATGAGTAGGTCATATTAAGTTTAAGAGAACATGAATTTTTGAAATATAGTACTTTCTTCCAATCCTCCTCAGTAGAATACTGAGCAGGAGAACACACTGTTACCATTTTTTTCTCAATAAAACAGATGTAGTTATGACATGGATTCTGAAAGACAGTGACAAGTTTCTTCCATGCTTTCTCCATTGGACACACTGAGCAAGAGAACACACTAGTGTACTTTTATGGTTCTCTGTTAGAAATAAAGAGTTAGATGGACAAGGATTTTAAAATAGACACTAGTTCCCTTCTGGAAAGATTGAGGTGTAAAGCTAAGTATATCATTCCTAATCTTTTTTGGTAAAGATTAAGAACATGGATTCTGTGAGAATGACTCTAGTTTCCTCAAGCACTTTCCCATGGGATTGAAAATAATGTAGAGCAAACTATACCATACCTATCCTTATCTTTCGGAAAGATCAATGTTATTATGATAGAGATACTGAGAGATGATAGTTACTACATGAGAGGAGCTTTACTTCTATAAGGTAGATCATGAGAGATGAGAGTTAGAAAATAGATGTTAGAAAGTAGCTAGCTTCTTCCAAGCTTTTTCCATTGTATAGACAGAGGTAGATAACACACTAGTTCATTCTCTATCTCTTTAGCTGAGCAGTCAGAGGTAGAATGACATGGATTCTGAGAAACAGATTGTAGTTGCTTCCTACTCTCCTCATCAGCAGAGACTGGAGTGAAGAATATCCTAATTCATTCCTCACCTCATCACTGAGTTTGAACTACATACATCTTGAGAGAAAGACACTAGGTCCATTAATTTCATTTCCATAAAATATACTGAGTGAATTCTAGAGCACTCTAAGTGAATTATATCCTTATCTGCAGATCATGATTAGTAAAAGTTAGGTTTTAGGGGATAGACACCACTTCCCAAAAAACCTCCTTAGGAGACTGGGCTGAGATGGAAAACCCTCAACTTTCCTCTTTAACTCCTTCTTTGTATAGATAAAGTTATGATGACATTAATTCTGAGAAAAGGGGACTAGCTTTATTGAAACATCCTTCACTTGTTTTACTGAGGTGGAGAACACCGTAGAATACATTACTAATTCATTCCTCAGTTTCTCTGTAAGATAGATCCAGTTAAGACAACATGGATTCTCAGAGAAAAACACTACATCAGTCCATGTTTGTTTTTGTATGACAGACTGGGGTACAACACATGATAGTTCTCTTCTAATACATTTCAGTACAGATAAGTGTTCAGATGACAAGTTTCTGAAAAATGGCATTAGCTATATTCAATCCTGATCTCTCTGTTACAATGAAGTATGGAGCATGCTAAGAATAGCTATCCTTATCTGTAAGATGGATCAAAGTTTAAAATAAAATGAATTCTGGGAGACAGGGGCTAGCTCCCTCCAAGTATCCTCAGTAGTAGAAACTGAAGTGGAGAACACAATAGTTCACTCCTAACCTCCTCATTAGAACATTACAGAAAAATTCGGGGAATGGATGGTTGAAAAGTTGAGAAAGTAAGAGAAAAACACTAGTCCCTGTCAAGCATTCTCCATGTGGCATACTGATGTAGATAGCACTCTAGTTCACTCCTAACCTCTCCTATAAGAAAGTCAAGTTAGGGCTGTGAGAGGCAAGCATTAGCTTTCTACAGTCCTTTGTAGGACAGACTGAGTTTGACAGAACAGTAGTTCACTCCTATTCTCATTCATAGTACAGATTAAGGTAGGAAAACTTGGATTCTGAGACACATGAAATATTTCCCCAATAGGTTCCTCAGTAAGAAAGAAGGAAGTAGAGGGTTCGCTAATTCATACCATCCTTGTTGTTAGGACAGATCAAGGTCAGCATGGCATGAATTATGAGAGAGGTTAATCATTTCATGCCTCCTATAGGACAGACAGAGTTGAAGAGCAGAAATTTGACTGCTGCCTTAGTTCGGGTTTACTGATATGAACAGACATCATGTCCAAGGCAACTCATATAGAGGACAACATTTAATTGGGGATTGCTTACATGTTCAGAAGCTCAGTCCATTATCATCAAAGCATTTGTCCAGATAATCATGGTGGGGGAGGAGCTGAGAGTTCCTCATTCTGATCTGAAGACTACTAGGAGAAGACTGCTTTGGAAGCAGCTAGGAAAGTCTCAAAGCCCACCCCTACATTGACATTCTTCCTCCAATAAGGCCACACCTTCCAACAGTACCACTACGTATGTGCCAAGCATATTCAAAACACCACAACTCTTGACCTCCTCCGAAGGACAGATCAAGTTACCTTAACATGGATTCTGAGTGATAGACATTGTCTCACTCAAAGCATTTTCCAAAGTATATTCTGAAATGAATGTTCTAGTTCAAACCTATCTTCTTCAGATCACTAAGTGTTAAGTCACCATGGGTTCTGAGAGACAGACACTAGCTCTCAGAAAACCTCTTAGGTATGACAGATTGAGATAGAGTGTACATTAATTCCCTCCTAAATCCATGCATAAGACTCATTAATGTTTCAACAAATTGGAATCAGAGAGAACTCTACCATCCTCTGTAAGACAGAGGCAGAGAGCACATTAGTTCACTCTAAACTTCTTCTCCAGGACAGACCTAGTTTAGAAAGTAATGAATTCTGAGACACAGATACTAGCACCCTCCAATACTACAAATATGGATGAGAAACCAAAATGACACAGAACATGACTCAGGCTAGGGTTCTTGATTGGGTTCAGTTTCTCTGCCAGTTAAAGAATTAAAAACAAGAAAGATTTCAAGCATACCAGGTAGTGGCAGAGAAGTATGAAAAGGAGCAAACAGGATGTGTTTATTGGAGATGAGGACCACGCTCATGGAACATGCACACAGAGTAAATGATGCAGAGGGGGGACTCAGAAAACTGAAAATCCCAGTCCCTTCTCAAAGGCTTGACTTGAAAGCTTCTAGGAGTTTTCTTCCACTAATTTAAGGTTGGTCAGTTTGAAGACAGAACATTTGATTGACAAGTTCTGATCTAGCCTTGATCTTATGAAGTCAGTCCATCAGTAAAAGGCTTGCTGGCAGGAAACCAAAGCCAACAAGGCCTTGATTTTAAGCTGTCAGACTTTTGTTTCAACACAGATGGATGAAGAAGAAGCCAGCCATGTTGTTAGTTTGCCATCTTTATTACTTCCTTTAACCTACTTCTATGACTACTAGGAGGTCTGTCTAAAACCTATCTTTTCATTTCAACCTCATACATCACCTTAGCTACTGTTAGGTGCCTGGGGGGCACTGACTGAACTTAACTCCTTCCACTTGATAAAGGGTGGGCAGTGAGAGGCTCAATAGTCATGGTGCCTCAATGAAGGACTGATTTAAGCCACCTTGATAAAGCTTAACTGATGGCAATGATACAGAAATGTAGAGGTAGTGTGTATTTTCAGAGTTTGTTATATGAGGGCAATAATATCTATAGCGTTAAAAAGTAAGACTATAAGTAGTACTATATTTACAAATAAGAGCATATTTATAAAAATAGTTGAGGAAGTTTTTCCTCATGAGATGAAGAAAAAAAGGGAAGAAAACCATCCAATGAATACTTGGCAGGCTTTGTCATAAGTCTAAATTAGACTGATGATTTTCCTGCCCTCATTATCTAATTACACTGAAATGTATACTGTTTCCAGGGCCATTTCTGTAGTTTTATAGTTCCATGAGCCTCTTTAAACAAATTGTGTTTGGAAGGTGGGTGCTGAGTTTCTTCTACTACTACTTCATGGGGAACATTAAGGTATTAATGAGTGAAATTCTTCAACATTATGATTGACTACAGTTTTTTTTTGTTTGTTTGTTTGTTTCCTTTCCTTTCTTTTTCTTTTTTGCTATGTAGATACTTTTATTTTAAGGAAATATGAGGAAATTTCAATAAATTTTTGCCACAAAAATATTTTAATAACAATGTGCAGAACATCTAAGTGTTTTAATTTGATACTTCAACTGAAGAGCATATTTGTAATTTCATGACATGTCTTAGCATAGCTTTTTAGAAAGAATACATGCATTGTCCTTAATGTCCTTAATGTTTTCTGGAGTCTTCTAGTGTTGTTTATTTAAAATATGTGTATACAATCCTCCAAGGTCTCCAAAGTGCTCAGGTAGATCCCATTCCTAGCTACCCATCATGAAAAAATAAATATATTAAGAAAGTTATTTCCAGTCTTATGCAAATTTCTATTAGTAAGAATTACTTTTTTTCTCTTTTTGATTGGATATTTTCTTTATTTAAATTTTAAATGTTATCCCCTTTCCCTGTCCCCACCCCCTTCAGAAACTCCTTATGCCATCCTTCCTCCCCCTGATTCTATGAGGGTGTTCACCCACCCACACCCACCTTCCCACCTGTGATACATAATTTTGTAGCCGTCTAAACTGCATGCCAGAAACTTTTTTCCAAAAAAAAAAAATAAGCTGTAAAATACAGTGGAAGTAGACACTATGGACCACAATGAATGAGTGAATGGTTCCATTTGTTGCAATCACAAACAAATATCTGCACAGATGACATTGACAACATGGCTTCTGGCAGCATCCTTGAGTCAGAAAACAGGACATTGTATTATAGCTATGGAATTACTCTAGAAACAGGTTTATCGGATTAAACAATCACTAGTGTTCAAATAACCTCTTGCATGGTTAAGTATAATGTCTGAAGATTGATAAAGAGATAAACTGATCATTTTATCACTGGATATATTTTTCTTTGGGGCGTTAAAGGCTGTGTAGGTGGGCAGAATTAATTATATGCATTTAACTGTCATGAGGTTCTGCCAGTTCATGACAAATACAAAGGTGGATACTCACAGCCATCCATTGGAATGAGCACAGGGTGCCCAGTGGAAGAGCTAGAGAAAGGACCCAAGGAGCTCAAGGGGTTTGTGGCCCCACAGTAGGAACAACAATATGAACCAACCAGTACTGCCTGAGCTTCCAGGGACTAAACCACTGACCAAAAAGTACACATGGAGGGACTCATGGCTCCAGACGCATATGAACCAGAGGATAGCCTTGTGGGGCATCAATGAGAGGAAAGGCTCTTGGTCCTGTGAAGGATCAATGCCCCAGTGTATGGGAATTCCAGGAAAGGGAAGCAAGAATGAGTGGGTTGGTGAGCAGGGTGAGGGGGCATGGGATAGGGGGTTTTTGGAGGAGAAATAAGGAAAGGGGATATCTTGCGCGCATCCAACTCGCCAGCAAGAACAACGCTGATTCAACAGGATCCTTCTGCACACGTTTATGGGGAGAGCTTGATTGCAGAGGTGAAGAGACCCCAAGCCCAGAACTGGTGCTGCTTAAATAGGCCTAGGAGAGGCGTGTCTCACACCCGGATTGGTTATGCACTATACCTCATTTGCATGTTCCTCATCTGATTGGTTACTCTCTCTCTGTACCTCACAGAACCTCATCATCATACCTCATTTGCATGTCTCACATCTGATTGGTTATACTCTCAGAACCTCATTATCATACCTCATTTGCATGTCTCACATCTGATTGGTTATGCTCTCAGAACCTCATTATCATGCCCGGGCCAGGCAGTGTCTTGGCAAAAAACTTTACTGCATATGTACACATTGGTTGTTTGTCCAAAATTATGCATGGTGGCCAGCAGTAGCCAGCCACTCTGCAACGCACATGTGGCTTCCCACAGGGATAACATTTGAGATGTAAATAAAGAAAACATCTAATAAAAAATAAATTAAAAAAGATCTGACCAGTGGGGAACGTAAAGGAATCTTAGAAGACGTAGACCCCATCAGCCCAGTGAAAATGAGAATAGGAATCACTATTGGAATGTTGCCAAATCCTCTTTGATTTTCTCGACCAACTTCTTGAGAAGGCTAATCATAGCCAATTGAAACATTGGTCAGTGAGACTAAAGAGGGTTGATTTGAGATTGCATATCCCTGTGCTTCTACTCAAAACCAGTTTTCACTTATATCCCAGGCATCATTATTGAACCTCATCCATATTTCAGATCAAGAATAAGATGGCATGGGTACTGTAGAATGTCTATAAGTCACTCCTAATATAATCTAGAGATTATCAAGCTAGGAAAATGCAGCTTCTGATGTGCAGACATTAGCTTCATGCAAGGATCCTTGGGAGGCAAGAACAAGGTGGGGACCATACTGATTTACTTACATCTTCATGCACAGAATAAAACAAGGGTATGACAACATGGGATATGAGAGACAGAGACTAGTTCCCTCCAAATATCCTTAAAACGGACAGGTAGAATGGACTCTACTTCATTTCTAACTCATCAGTAGGACATGTGACTGTTGGGAGGACATGAACACTGAGAGACAGGCAGTAGATCTCTCTAAGCTATGGATATCATGCTAGTTCACTCTAATCCTCCTAAGTAGAACATATCACAGATAGAATGAAATGATTTCTGAGAGGCAGATGCAAACTCTTTCTAGGCCTCCTGAAGACATACTGCTCTGGAGAGCACATTATTTCTTCTGTAACTTCTTCAGTAGGAAAGACCCAGGTTACAACAATATGTATTCAGAGAAACAGACAGGAGCTCAAAAAAAGCCTCTTTGGCAAGGAATGAGGTGAAGTGTACATTAGTTCCTTCCTTTCCTTATCTATAGGACATATATCAAGCTTGGGAAAGCTTGGGCTTTGAAAGTGAGAAAACGCAGTTCTGTCCAAAATTCTTCAGTAGGAAATACTGAGGTACAGAACACTCTAGTTTAGTGCTACTCAGCTCCATGGGGCATATGAGGGCATGGATCGCTAAGAGACTGGCACTAGCTCTGTCCACTTTGTCTGCTGTCTTACTTCATATAGAAGACTGAGGAAGAGGCTTGGTGTGACCTTTTATCTGTATGACAGTGTCCATTTGTTCCAAATAGATTGGAATAGGATTTACACAGTGTATTCCTCGCCTCTTTCTGTACAATAGGAATCACCACTAAACTCTGGGGTAAGGAAGATCAAAGTCATTGCAACATAGATGCTGTGAGGAACTATCACTTGATCTACACATTTTTATTGGCCAGTATGAGGTGAAAATACACTGAATAACTCCTATTCCAATCCATTTGGAAAAACTAGACACTGTCATACAGATAAAACTCACACCAAGCTTCTTCCTTAGGGTACACTGATTGAGAAACAGTAGTCCACTCCTATTCTCTTTCATGAGAAAAATCAATTTAGGAAACATGGATTCTGAGATATAGATACTAGCTCCCATCATGCCTTCTCTGGAAAAACTTCTGTGGCAAGCACAATAATTCACTCCTATTCTCCTTGTTACGGAGAAAAGGTCCAAGAGCAGGCCTTTTGAGACAAAGAAATGAGCTTCATCCAAGCTTTCTTTTAAAGATAGACTAAGGTGGAGAGCACACTGGAACATAACTTAATTTGTGCTTAGTTCAGATTAAGTTTAAAAAGAAATGTATTCTGACACAAAATGAACCTCCTTCCAGGCCTTATTCATAGATGAGACTGAGCTGTGAACAATACTAGTTCACTCCTAGAATACTCCGTACTACATATCCTAACATACTACTTACTATACTTTATACAACTAAGATACTGAGGGAATAATAATAACTACATCCAAGAATTCTCCACAGGGCATGGTGAGGCTAAGACCCTAGTAATTCAGTACCTACCTCTTTCATCAGTTTGGGGAAACATGAATTCTGAGACATATGATTTTTTGTAGGATAAAGTAAACACACTACTTCATGCCTAGTCTCTTCCATAGGAAAGATAAAGGTTAGGATGATATGGATCCTGAAAGAAACACTAGTTTCCCATAAGCCTCTTCTGTGGAACATGCTGAGATGGATATCAGAGACATACCTCCTTGGGAGGAAGACAAAACACTAGTTCATTCCTAAATTTTTCTTTGGAAAGCTCAAGGTAAGTATTGCCTGAATATTGAGAGACAGATAACTCTATCTGGGAATTCTTTGTAGGACACACTGAGTTATATGTACATCAGTACAATCCTAACCTTATTCATACTACAAATCAAGGTTAGGAAAAACTGGATGCTGATAAAGAAAAACATTCTTCCTTTAAGACGATTTAGTAAAGCAAATTGAATTAGAGTGCAGTGGCCCAGTTCTAACCTCCTAGAGGGGACAGATTAAGGTCAGGATATCATACCATCTGAGAGACAAACACTAGCTCCCTCCAACTACCCTTCCATAGGACAGACTGATGTGAAGATCATGGTAGTTCACTCCTAACTTCTTTTATAGGACACATAGAGATTAGGATAACATGAATTTTATTAGAGAGATTCAACATCTATCTAAACTTCCTTAGTAGGACAAATTGAGTTGGAGAGCCAACTGATTCATGACTTTCCTTCTCCATAGGAGAGACCAATTTAGGACAACATAGGTACTGAGGGATAGATACTCACCCATTCCTATCATCATCTGTTGAATATATTGATGTGTATAATACAGTAGTTCATTCCTAACTTTGTCACTGGAAAAGATTAACGTTAGGACTACGTAGTTTTTAGAGAAAGATTACTTCCTCCATATATCCATAGGACAATCTGAAGTGAAGAGCATAGTACTTCACTTCATAGCTACTTAGTTAGACAATATGAGTTAGACAGGCTCTCTCTCTATTGCTTGCTATCTCTCTCTCTCTCTCTTTGATTTTTTTTAAAGACAGGGTTTCTCTGTATAAGACTCTAGATGTCTTAAAGCCTACTTTGTAAGACAAGAGTTAGTACCTTATCATCTTCATTAGGACAGATCAGGTTAGTATGACATAGAATCTAACAGATACCAGCTCCATACAAGCTTCCTCCATAGTAAGACCGAGAAGAAGAGATCACTATTTCACTTCTAACTTCCTTTGTAAGACAGATCAAATTTACTACAATTGTAATCTGAAAGACAGACACAATTTCTACAGCTATTTTGTGTAGGATAGACTGTGATGTGGAATAAGTTTTCAGTTCTATCCTTATCTCTATCATATATCAAAGTTAATATTACAAGTGTTATGAAAGACCTAGCTTTCTCCAAACCTCCACAGGACAGACTGATACAGAGAACACACTAGCTCAACTCACAAACTTCTTCATAGGACTGATCTAGCTTAGCAGACTGATCAACTTAGCATACCATTATCTCTGAGAAGCAGACAATAGTGTCAAACAAGCCTCCTGTATCAGACAAATGGAGATAGAGAAACTATTAGTTCTCTTCTATCCTCTTTGGTTGTACAGGAAAAGTTTAGGAAAGCATGAATTATGAGGGACAGATTTTATTCCTTCAAGAATCTTCCATAGACAACCTGAAGTGATGTGTAAACCAATTCAATACTAAACTTAAACCCAACTTTGATTCTATGAGAAACAAATTAATATTCTCCAGACCTCACCAAGAGGAACAACAGAAACGGGGAGTACATTAGTTTACTCCTAATTTCCCCATATGGCAGATCACAGGCTGCATGTATTAGATTATGAGAGACTGACATACGAGCTCACACCATTTTTCCCAAGTAGGTCAGCCTGCAATGGAAAACATGCTAATTCACTCCTAACCTCATCTGTAGAACAGAGCACAATTAGAAAGACATGATTCTTAAGGATGGACACTTAATCATGCCATTTTTCCTCTATAGGATGGGTTCAGGTACAACATATGAGTTTACATCTAACTTCATCTGTCAGGAAGATCAAGGTATCTATAACTTGGAGTCTGAGAGACAGACACCACCTAAAATCAGCCTGCTCAGCAGAACAGAATGATGTAAAAGGCACACTAATTATCTACTAACATCCTCAATACGACAAATCAGCTCAGGACCACATGGGTTCTGAAAAACATACTAGCTCCCTACAAGCATCTTCTTTACGACAGAGTTAGATGGGAGCACCCAAGCCTCTTCCATAGGACAGACTGAATTCAAGAGCATACTAAGTCACTTCTACAATCCTCTTTAGGATAGATCAAGATAGGACAACATGGATACTGAGACACTCATTCCAGTCCATTTTAAGTTTATTGATAAGATATATGTCAGTTGATACAAATCAATTTACTCTAACCTATTGTATTGGAGAGATAAAGTCAAGAAAAATAGATTCTGGGGATTTTGAGAGATGATAGACAATGGCTCCCTTCAAACCACTCTTTTTGACATATTGAGTTTCACATCACACTATATCAGGTCTATTCTGCTTTGTAGTACAGATCAAGTGAAGACAGCATGAATACTTATAGAAGAACATGAGTTTGTACAGCATAGAAATGTGGAAAACACACTAGGTCACTCCTACCATATTCCTTAGGGCCGCTCAAGGGTCAGACATCATGGATATGCAGGCCATGCAAACAGCTCCCTCCTGAGGCTAGATCACCCTAAGTTACTTCTCTACTTATTCATACAACAAATCAAGACTAAGATAATATGGATTTTAAAAGACAGACACAAGATCACTGCCAACCTCCAGAATAGAATATACTATTTCATTTCTGCATCTTCTGGAGGACAGATGAATCCATGAAAACATGGATTCTGTTAGATAGACATTATATCCCAACAATCCTATTTAGGCCATATTGCTTCACTCCTAAAACAGTCCATCATGCAGATGATTTAATTACTGTTGGTTGTGTGATAGAGACATAGTCTCCATCCTTTTCATTTCTGAAAGACAGACTGAAGGGTTAATCCCTGTAGCTCAATCTAAGAATAGCACAATATGATCTTTATAGAAAGACACTACCTTTCAGCAAGCCTCTGCAGAAGAAACTAAGGTGGAGAGCACACTAGTTCACCGACATCCTCTTCAGTTGTACAGATGGAGATTAGAGCAGAATAGATGTCAATATTCTTTTATAAGACGGATTGATGGATTGTTCACACTAATTTATCCTTAAGCATATCAGTGGGATAGATTAAGATTAAGGCAACTTGAATTATAAGATAGATAAACTAATTTTCCCCAAGAGTCAGCACTTAAATCCCAGTCTCCTCCATTGGACAGATATTGGGTTATAAGACATGGATTCTGAGAGAATGGCAAGAGCTTAGTCCAGGTTTTCTGGTCAGAAGGATTTTGCTTAAGGAGAACTAATTTTGTCCTAACCTCTTCTGAAGGACATGTCATGCACAGTAAAACATAGATTATAAGAAAATGACACTAGCTTGTTCTAGCCCTTCTCCAAAACACACAGTGAGCTATAGAACACCCTAGGTCACTTCTTTCTTTTTCTTTCTTTCTTTCTTTCTTTCTTTCTTTCTTTCTTTCTTTCTTTCTTTCTTTCTTTCTTTCTTTCTTTGGAGGATAGATCAATGGCATGGATTCTGAGAGACAGAAAGTAGTTCTCTGAGATATCTAAGATAGCTCTTCAAAGGATGTACTTTGGTATAGATTACAGTAAGTTAGTCCTTTCCTTTTTAATTAAATATTTTCTTCATTTACATTTCAAATGCTATCCCCAAATCCCCCTATACACTCCCTCCACTCTGTTCCCCAACCCACCCACTCTCACGTCTTGGCCCTGGCATTCCCCTGTACTGGGGCGAATCAAGGGCCTCTCCTCCCATTGATGGCTGACTAGGCCATCCTCTGATATATATGCAACCAGAGACACAGCTCTGGGGGGCTGTGGTACTGGTTAGTTCATATTGTTGTTCCTCCTATAGGGTTGCAGACCCCTTTAGCTCCTTGGGTACTTTCTCTACCTCTTTCATTAGAGGCCCTGTGATCCATCCAATAGATGACTGTGGGCATCCACTTCTGTATTTGCCAGGCACTGGCATAGACTCACACTAGAGAACTATATCAGTGTCCTGTGAGCAAAATCTTTCTGGCATATGCAATAGTGTCTGGGTTTGGTGGCTGTATATGGGATGGATCCCTGGGTGGGGGAGTCTCTGGACTGTCTTTCCTTCCATCTTAGCTCCAAACTTTGTCTCTGTAACTCCTTCCATGGGTAATTTGTTCCCCATTCTAAGAAGGAATTAAGTATCCACACATTGGTCTTCCTTCTTCTTGAGTTTCATGTGTTTTGCAAATTGTATGAGTTCAAGGCTCTTTCTTACTTTCTCTTCCATTAGTTTCAGTTTATCTGGTTTTATGTTGAGGTCCTTTATCTACTTAGACTTGAGCTTTGTACAATGTGACAAGAACGATTCTATTTTCATTCTTTTACATACAGACAGCCAGTTAGACCAGCATCATTTATTGAAGATGCTTTCTTTTTTCCATTGTATATTTTTGGCATCTTTGTCAAAGATCAAGTGACCGTAAGTGTGTAGTTTAATTTTTGCATCTTCAATTCTATTCCATTGATCAACATGTCTCTCTCTGTACCAATACCATGCAATTTTTATCTGTATTACTCTGTAGAAAAGCTTCGGGTCTAGGATGGATTGGGATATGGGATCTTCACGGGAGCAGAACAACTAGGAGTCTGCCCCAGCAACAAGGACCAGGAGGAAGGGGTGGAAGGGATGGAAGGAAGGGGAATGGTATTCAGGAGGGTGGGGTATTGGTGGGTGATGGGTCTAGAGTCCACCAGGCTTCCAGAAGCAGCTCTGGGACTCAGAGAATGGGGGTGTTCTTAGCAACTGTTCTGAGTGCAGTGGGCCCTTTAGAATGGATTGGGCTATGGAGTCTTCATGGGAGCAGACTAACTATGAGTCTGCCCCAGAAGCAAGTATCAGGCAGAAGGAGTGGAAGGGCTCCATATATTTTAATCGTAGAGCCTAAAGTGGAGAACACAACAGTTCCCTCCTAAACCTTCTCCATAGGACAGATTATGTTTCAGGACAATGTGCATACTGAGAAAAAGATACTAGCTTCCTCCAAACCTGCTCCATAGGATATTCTGAGGGAGAGAACACAGTAGTACATTCATAAACTCTTCCACAGTAAAGATCAAGTTAGAATAAAGTAGACCCTGGGAGATACATTCTAGACACCTATAATATAGTTCATCACTCCTATCTTGCAAGGAAGATGTGGAAAAGCCTGGATGAGATTAATTTTGAGAGAAGCAGGCACTATCTCTCTCCATGCCTCCTCCATATGACAGACAACACATCAGTTCCTTTGTAACCGTATCAATAGGTCATATAAAGAATTGAGCAATAGGGATTCTAAAAGACAGACATAGCCCCTCCTCAGACATCCTACATAGGACACACTATACTTAGGTATAGACTAAGCTCATTTACTTGTAACTTCTTCCAAAAAATCAAGGATTGGAACACCTAGATTTTAAAAGGCATACAGGACCATCCAAACATTCTCTGTTGGCCTGAATGAGGTAGAAAGCATACTATTACACTAGTACCCACTTCTGTAGGCCAGATCAAGATTTAGGTGACAATGATTCTGAAATTCAGGCCCCCATTCCCCCCAGTCCTCCACCATAGGACAAGTAAAGTAGGGAACACAGTATATCTCTCTTATCCTTACTGTAAGGCAGATCCACTTTAGTACAAAATGCTTTCTGAAAGACATACATTATCTTTCTCCAAGCCACTTTGGTAGGAAAGAATGAGGTAGAGTTCAAGTTAGTTCATTCCTAACATATACAAAAGAACAGAGCAAGGTTACAATAACAGTAGTTGTGAGAGAATGACAAATAGGTCCCTCTAAGATATTTCATTATGAAAGATACAGGGGGAACTGAATACTAGTTCACTCATAAGCTTGTCCTTAGGCCAGATCAACATTTGAACAACAGGGATCCTGTGCCTGAGTGTAAGAAACTATGCCTATGGGTACTCAGAAGGACAGAATTGTGTAGAGAGCATATTACATCACTCCTAATCTCCCCTGAAGGATAGATCACAGATAGTACTACATGACATCTGAGAAAGATACCCTACCTCCTGTTATCTCTTCATGGTATAGATTGATGTAGAGAAAACACTGTGTCATTCTTATAATCTTTCTAAGACAGGTCAAATTATGGAAAAACATAAAATAGCTCACTCCACGGCTACTCCATAAGACATACGTAGGTGGAAATCATAGTAGTTCATTCTTAACCTATTGTGTTGGAGCAATCATGCAAAGAAGAAATGAATTCTGAGAGACAGACACTTTCTCTCCCACCAATCATTCTATAGACAGACTAAGTGAGTATATTATTTAATTCCTATTCTTCTTTTCAGTGGACATCATGTTACTTTGGTACAAAGTCACAGATTCTATCTCCCTACAAGGATAGACTCCGGTGGAGGGCATTCTAGTTTACTCCTCTACTCTTTTATAGTTGAGATAACGACAGTATGGATTTTGAAGGATAGACACTAGATCTCTATAGGCTTCCTCCTATAGGACAGTGAGGTATATGGAATACTATTTTACTCCTGTCTTCCTTCATAGTACAGATCAAGGACTAGATGGCATAGATTTAAACAGGAAGACAGTATCTCTTAACTGTCTTTTTCCACAAGACATATAGAGGTGTACATCATACCAAGCCACACTTATTCTTTTCAGTAGGCCACATCAAGGTTAAAAGCACATGGACTTTTACAGAGACACTAGTTCCCTCCATGTCTCCTCAGTAGGTTGAACTGAGATGGAATGTACACTATTTCTATCTTAAACTCCTCTTTAGAATTGATCAAGTTATAGTGATACTGATTCTGGCAGACAATGAATAGCTTCCCACACTCCTCCAGCATTTGATACTCTGAGATACAGAACACATTGCTTCACTTCTATGCTCCTCTGTACTTCACTGCTTTTGTCCTCTGTTGGACAGTGTGAGTTATAATGATGAGGATCCTCAGAGACAGTTATAGCCCCCTTCAGTCCTCTTCTATAAGACATAGTGAAGTGTAGTGCAAAATATTCCATTCCTAACTTCTGCTCAATTGAAAAGTAAGCACAAATTAGATTCTAAGGGAAAAACACTCTATTCTTCCAAGCCTCCTACATATAACAAACTGAAGTAGAGAGCACACTCATTCATTTCTGTTTTCCTCAGTACGATAGATTAAGGTTATAGCAATATTGATTCTGAGAAACAGATATAGTCCTCTTCTGTAGGACAGACTGAGTTGGAGAGCTCACTGGTTAACCCTAAATGTAACCAAATATATATCACAGTTATCACAAAATAGATTCAAAGAGACAGATTTCAGCATACCATAGAATAGACTGAGGTGGTGAGAACATGATTTCACTCCCTACCACTTCCATTGGACAAACATTGTTAGAAAGATTTAGATTATGTGAATATAAACACAGGACCTCCAGCTCTCTTACATATCTCTAAAACTGACAAGGCTCACTCACGGTTAATAAGAGATAAACCCTAGACGCCTATAGGCCTCATTCATAGTACAGAATTAGAGGATACACTAGTTCACTCAAAACTTCCTCTGTAGAATAATTCTAGTTTAGGGCATCTGGCATTTTGAGAGACAGACACAAGCTGCTTCCCAGTGTACAATGTAGGAACAGCCTGAGATAGGTATCATACTACTTCTTTTGTAAAATCATCCCCAGAATGGATCAAGGTTCTGGACAACGTGAACTCTGAGAGGTAGAACATCAAATACACACACATTGTATCAGTAAAATATACTAAGGTATGGATAACTTTACTTTCCATTGTATACTCCTCCACAGTACATGGCATGTTAAAAACAACATGGATTCTGAGAGTTACACAAGAGTTTCATCCATGTGTCCTCCATCCTACAGAGAACACAGTACTGACCTCTGCTTTCTTTGTTGAACAGACACAGAATGACATGGGTAATGAAAAGCAGACTAAAGCTTTCTTTAATTCTCCTTCTTAGGACAGACTGGTTAGAGAGCGTACTAATTCACTCCTAACCTCCTCTGTTATACATACAAAATTTGAACTACAAACATTCTGAGAGATAGACATTAGCTCCCCCATCTCTGTTCAATAGGACATTGAGGTATATCATTCTATGTCAGTCCTGTTTAATCTCTAAGAGATATAATGCTTAAAAAATATTTCTGTTAGACACTAGATTCCTTATAAACTCCTCAGTAGAGTATAATGAGGCTGAGAACACACTAGTTTACTCCAAAGATTATCCATACGAAAGAACAAAGTTAATATGCTACAGATTCTATGAGACAGACCCTAGCTCAAAGCCCATTTCACAGATCAAATTGATATGGAAGATATATATCATTGCTCCTATTATTGTTCATACACTAGATGAGGGTTAGAACAACATATATTTTGAGTGGTGGATATGAACTACTTACAACTTTCTTATGTAAGACAAAGTTATGTCGTGAGCATACTCATACATTCCAAATACTTTCAATCAGAGAGAGCAAGAATAGTAGGAAACAGGTTCTCACAGATAGACACTAGCTAACTCAAGGCACCTCATTTAGACATACTGAGCACTAGCAAGCATACTCGTTTACTCTAAAATTTCTCTTTAAGACAGCTCAATTAAGACTACATTGATACTAAAAGATATAAATCAACTCTCTCCATGCTTCCTCTTTAAAACACACTTAGGTGAAAAGCACAGTAGAGCACTCATTCATTCTTGCACTCAAGAAACCAAGTAAAGGAAAAAAGAATTATAAGAGACAGACACTAATTTCTACTAATCCTCTTTTTCATGCACATCATGTTATATTCATTCACAGAGAAAGACACTAGTTCCTTACAAGGATTGCCTATGGTGGTGTGCATAGTATCTTATCCTGCTTCTAATTCAGATCAAGTTAAGAAAACATGGATTTTGAGAGACAGACACTAGATCTTTATAAGCCTCCCCTGTAGGATATACTAAGGTGGAGAGCATACTACTTTGTTCTTGATTCCTATGTAAGATAGCATGGAATGGGTTCAAACAGAAAGACAGTAGTTCTCTCCTGGTTTCCTCTACGGGATATACTGAGGTATAGATCACATGAAATCTTACTCATCTTTATGAGTAGGACATATTATGAACTGCACATCACACTATTTCACTCCAATCCTGCTTTGTGGAACAATTCAAGGTTACCAAAGCACATATTCTGAGGGGCAGACACTAGCTTCTTCCTCAGGATGTACTAAGTTGGAGAGCACACTAGTTAACTATTGTCCTTGTTAGTAAGACAGACAAGATTCTTTGTTGTTGTTGTTGTTGTTGTTTTGTTTGTTTGTTTGTTGTTTTTTCAAAACAGGGTTTCTCTGTATAGCCCTGGCTGTCCTAGAACTCACTCTGTAGACCAGGCTGGCCTTGAATTCAGAAATCTGCCTCCTCTGCCTCCCAAGTGCTGGGATTAAAGGTATGAGCCACCACTGCCCAGCTGTCAAAAAAGATTCTTACAATTTATATTCCAAGACACAGATTCAAGGTGATATGTTTTTTTACTGTAGGACAGACTAGAGTTCAGTGCATATTAGGTTACTTACCTTTCCTAATAATATATTACATATATCACATGTATGACAGGGTCATAAATTCTGAGAGAAAGATGCACACTTCCAAGAAGCCCTGTTTGTAGGATACAGAACATATTAATTCACCTCTCAACTTTTCTGTACACTAGGTTCATGTTAAGGCAACATGGATTCTGATAGGAAAACACTAGGTCCAACCAAGTTTCCTTTGTAGGACAGACTGAGGTACAGCACATACTTCTAATACACTGTAGTACAGATAAATGTTCAGATAACTTGGGTTGAGAAAAATAACATTAGCCAAATGCAGTCCTACCCTCTGTGATGCACTAAAGTATGGATCATGTTAAAGACACCTATCCTTATCTGTAGGATGGATCAATATTTGGAAAACCTGAATTCTAAGAGTCACAGACTAGCTCCCTAAAAGTAGCCTCAGTAGTAGAGTCTGAGGTGGAGCACAGAATAGTTCATTGCTAAACTCCTCATTAGAACATTATGGAAAAATGGGAAAATGAGAAATTGGAAGAAAAACACACTAGTTCCTTCCAACCCTCCTTCATAAGGCATACTGAGGTGGATCTCATTCTAGTCTACTCCAAACTACTCCTGTAAGAAAGGTCAAGTTAGGGCAATATAGATCCTGAGAGGCAGGCACTAGCTTTCTCCGATCTTCCTTTGTAAGATAGAGTCTGAAAGAACACTGTTCACTCATATACTCCTTCATAATCCCAATTAAGGTAGGACAATATGGATTCTGAGAGACAGACAAGCTTTCCCTATAAGCCTCCCCTGTGAGGCAGATGGAGGATCATCCTATTAGGGCAGATCAAGGTTCACACAGCATGAATTATGAGAGATGTTAACTCCTTTCATGCCCCAATAGACTGAATTAGAGAGTTGACTAGTTCACTCCTGTCCTCCTTTATAAAACAGATCAAGTTAGGTCACCATGTATTCTGAGAGATAAACACTGGTGCCTTCAAAGCCTCCTCCATAGTACATTCTCACATGAATTCTCTTAATTCACTCTTATCCTCTTTAGATCATAGATGCTGAGGGGCAGACTCTAGCTTCCTTCAATCCTTTTAGGTAGGACAGAATGAGATGGAATGCACACTAAATCACTCTTGACCTTATCTACAGGGCTCCATATAGTTGAAACAACCTGGAATAAAAGATAGATATGCTAAATCCCTCCTAGACACCTTAGTAAAACAGAATGAAGTGGATTGATCTCTACTACTAATTTCCGCTGTAGGACCAATCAAGTTTAGGATGACAAGGTTACAGATATTATTTAGCTTCTTCTATCCTTTGTCAGACAGAGAGGCGGAGATCACACTAGTTCTCTGTAAACCTACTCTCCAGGACAGACAGAGGATAGGAAAATATGAATTCTAACAGACAGATAGTAGTCCTCTCCAATCTTACCCTGTAGCATAGACTCAGTTAGAAAGCACAGTATTTTACACTCTTCCCTTAACTTGTCTGTAACACAAATCAAGATTTCTGCAACACAAATTCTGTGAGACAGAAAGTACTTACTACCTCCCCCTGAGGCTTGTTCCACCCTGAGGTGCAAAGCATGCTAACTTACACTTGACCTTGTCTATATTCCAGATCATGTTTACCACAACATGGATTCTGTGAGAAATGCACTAGTTCTCTCCTAGCCTGCTACAAAGTGCAGATGGAATTTGAGAGCACACTAGTTCACTTCTGTACTGGCTAGTTTTGTGTCAACTTGACACAGATGGAGTTATCACTGAGAAAGGAGCTTTAGGTGGCAAAGTGCCTCCATGAGATCCAACTGTGGGGCATTTTCTCAATTAGTGATCAAGGAGGGAGGGCCCTTTGTGTGTGGTGCCATCTCTGGGATGGTAGTCTTGGGTTCTATAAGAAAGCAAGCTGAGAAAGCCAGGTGAGGAAGCCAGTAAAGAACATCCCTCCATGGCCTCTGCTTCAGCTCTTGCTTCCTGACCTGCTTGAGTTCCAGTCCTGACTTCCTTGGTGATGAACAGCAGTGTGGAAATGTAAGCTGAATAAACCCTTTCCTTCCCAACTTGCTTCTTGGTCATGATGTTTGTGCAGGAATAGAAACCCTAGAACAACTTCTAATCTCATTACAGATCAAGTTAAGATGGCATGGATTCTAAGAGACAGACACTAGTTTCCTCCAAACCTCCACTTCTGGAGAGACTGAAGTGGAGAATACAACACTTCTCTCCTAAACATATAGAGGACAGATTTTGGTTATTACAACATGAATTCTCAATAGAGACAGACATACATGAGTTCTTTCTATGCCTCCTTCATAAGCCTCTGTAACTCAGACTGAGCTACAGAGCGAGCACTAGTACATCACTAATCTCCTAGTGGAAGAGAATGAGTTAAGGACAAAGTACATATAGATAAACCAATATTAGTTCCATCCATGCATCTTTTGTAGTACAGAGAGAGGTAGAAAGCATACTAATTTCTCTCAGCCTTAAACTTGGAATGATCTAGTTTAGGAGGATATGTATTCTGAGTGATAAAAAGTGTTTTTGTCTTTTCTAGGATTTGAATATTTGCTTTTTGTGTAGTTCAAAATCACATAGTGTCTATTTCTTATAGAGAGGTGTAGGGTCCCCATGTATTTCAAATAGTAGGTGAAACAGTAGAAAATAATAGTTATTCTACCTTAGGATCTTCCTGATATAATGCCCACATTTTTACATTGTGAATCTATTTTATCATTACAAGGATTTTCAAGATAGAAAGTAAATGTGATAAGTCATCATGGTCTGCTTTATATTTTAAATAATTTTATTGTTATTACATAAGTGCTTTCTACACCATCAGGCCTTTCTTTTTTTTAATTTACCATAGGTAAATTGGTTTTAAGTCCTTGCAACCTAGAGAGTAATACATACAAGAAATAAAAAACAAATTTTAGAACTGAATAACTGCTCATATTAATTCATACCTTTTCATAATCTCTTTACTACAACTGAGAGACTAGAAATCAAACCAGAACATTAAGGAAAAAAAAAAAACCTTAGAGAATGCAGCCAAAGGCACAGAAAGCAATTCCTTGCAGATGGAGAAAAGTTATTGGTAGCTTCAAACTACTAGTCTCCTTCTGATACTAGAGAAAAGTAAATTTTGGGGAAGCATATGGAGTTTATATGATAGTTAACTACACTGGGTTATTTGAGTTGATGAAGGTTGTTAAGTTTATCAAGTCTATGCCTTTACCCAAGGTGTTTGACTGTTGTGGGCATTTAAGGAAGGTAGTAATTTTATTAATACACTGTAATCAGGCTTAAGAAATTCCCTAGGAATCTTGAATATAGTACTCCATTCACCCAATAACAATTTTTCTCTGGACCTGGTGAGGGTCCTTCTGTTTAGGACATTGTCACCAACACTGACTCACATGTGACCAAATAGAAGTATCTTCTTGCCCCATTATTCTAAGGACTAGAGGGGGAAGAAGAAGGAGGAGGAGGAGGAAAAGAAGGAAGAAAAGAAGAAAAGAGAGAGGGATGAAAACCAAAGGGAGGAATCAGTAGGACTAGGAAGGTCTTAAGGTTCTGTTATGGTTGGTTCATGTTCTGTAACTACATTAACCAAGAGGGTAGCCAAGTCGAAATACTGCTACCATCCTGAGGAGATTATCATCCAAGATGGTGACAAGTCACATGATTATTTTGCTCACCAGTGAGCCCAACTCCCTGATAGTATGACCCCATCTCCTATCATCCATATATGTCTATGAGATCTTCACAACTTAGCTATTAAATATAGACATATAGAACCTTTTTTAAGCAAAGTATTTTACTAGTTAGAATGGATAAAGGAAAATAAGTTTCCATGGCCTTAGTGGGTAAATGAGTTGGGGCCCCAATTAGCAAAATAAATAAACCAAGGAAGGAGTTCATAGTCTCAGCTTAGAGGAGCAGAGTAGCTATATTCAGTTTCAGGATTCTGAAATAGCTTCTAGGGAGAGGGAGAGAAGAAAAATGTACAATTCTGTTTTAAAACAGTAGTTGTACTCTCTAACCTTGAACATTGCAGAAGTGTCCAGTATACAGGAACTTAGCCAACAGTCTCTGGCTTTACAGGGAGAGCAGTTTTCCAGATTTCCCTAAGAATGCCCCTGGATCAGATTTCAGTATGAACAGAGTGAGGTCAAACTACTATGAAACAAGGCCTTAGGTTAATACTATAGTTTGAGATATGCATTCACTGGTATTTGGTTACTAAACTGTTAAACTGGCTTCCTAGGGTATAAAGACGGAGGTAGGTCTAAGGAGACCCTCTTTTTTGACAGAAGAAAATAAAATTCACTGTGCCAGGATGGAGGAAGGGTGGAGGGAACTTACCTGTCAAATATCCTGTCCTTTTAGGGTGTGGCCTGATTTTATAAGTTTATGAGTTTGGTGATCCACAAGAGATATTCCAGATTAGAAACTAAATGATACAGTATATGATTCAGGCCAGGAGTCTTGATTGGGTTAATTTTTTTCTGCTAGGTAAATAATTAAAGATATGAAAGATTTCAAACTCAGCACATAGCAGCAGAGACATATCAAAAGTAGCAAACAGAATGTCTTTCCTGGGCCTGAGGACCACACTTATGCAGCAGGTAAACAAAACAAAACAAAACAAAACAAAACAAACAAACAACAAAAAGATCGTCTGAAAAGATCGTCTGCAAAGCAGAGGGGAGACTCAGAAAGCTGCAAATCCCAGGCTCTTCTCAAGAACTTGCATTTGAAAGTTTCTAGAGAGTATTGGTCCCCCTATTAAGAGCTGGTGACTTTGAAGACAAATAGGATTGTGATTGTCTAGGAACTGTTGTTGGCATGTCCTGATCTGGCCTTGAACTTACAGAGTCAGCCCATCATCCTGGGCTTGCTTCCTGGAGAGAAAAAAAAAAGCTTTTATTTTTAGCTGTAAGTATTTTGTGTCAAGTTGTCTGGAGGGTAAAGAAAAAGCCAGCCATTTTGTGAATTTGCTCCCTTTACTATAGCCTTTGGTCTTTTCCATATCTCTCTGCCTACCAGGGTGTCTCTCTAATACCTTGTCTCTCATTTTAACTTCAGGGGCCACCCTCAGTGTGGTTAGGGGATGGGGGACACTGACCACTATTAAATGCTTGACAAAGTGCATATGATGAAAGGGTCAACTGTCATGGTCCTTCAGAGGAGCATTGATCTAAGGGGCCTTGATGAAGGGTAAGTTATTGCAATGATAGTGTATATGAGACAGAAATATAGAAGCAGTGTGTAACTTCTGAGTTTGTCATATGACAGCAGTAATATCTATAACAAAAACTTGATATTATTAGAGGTATCATATTTTCTACTAAGACTATATTTACAAAAAATTTTGAAGAATTTTTGCTTAAATGAAATCAAGAAAATAGGCAAGAGAAATATCCAAGAATCCTTGGGAGGATATGTCATAGGTATCATATATATTGATGATCTCTCTGCCACCATCACCTACTTATACTGAAATGTACACCATATCCAGGGATATTTTTATAGGTTTTCAGCCCATATGTCTTTTCATCAAAAAATTTGCATTCAGAGGTTGGGGACTGCGTTTCTTCTGCTCTAATTTCTTGGGGCACATGAAGGGATTAATGAGGACAATTCCTCAATATCATGATTGACAATTTTTTTCTTTTTTCTCATAAGTTAGAACTTAATTTAGTACCTGCCTAGACTGTGTACCAGAAACTATTTACCAAAATCTTTTAGAAATTTTTACGGCTGTTTCCTACCAGGAAGTGATGCCTCTGCCCATGTAACAGCTGTAATGTCTGGGGGAATTGGACAATATGATCTAAACAGGATCGAAATCAAGGTTCCATTTGTGGAACTGCTTTTGTATTCTTATATTTCTATTTAGCCCAAGTTTTCACTTATAACCCAGGCATCATTACTGGAACTCATCTATAATATATACCTAGGATGGGATGAAATGGCTGCTGAGAAACAGAAATAGATACCTCCAAGTTTCCTCCACTGGACAATTGAGGTGAAGAGCACACTAGGTTACTCTTCATATAATCCTTAGGAAAAATCAAGCAAGGAAAACACAGTTTCTCTGAGCACACACTAGCTTACATATTTATACATAGAATAATTCAAGGGTATAGCAAAATGGGAGCTGAGAGACAGACACTCCAAATATCATCCTTAAAATGGACACATAGAGTGGGCATCATTTGACTTCTAACTCCTCTGTAGGACAGGTGAAGGTCAGAAGGATATAAACACTGAGCTCTCTCTAAGGTGTGCAGAGAACTCTAGTTTGTCCTAATCCTCCTAAGTAGAGACATAACAAGGATAGGATGATTGTGAGAGACACCTTCCTCCTTAGGACTTACTGAGACAGAGAACACACTATTTCTCTCATAACTTCTCCATTAGGAAAGACCCAGGGTATGAAAATACATATTTTGAGAGACAGACACAAGCTCAATAAAAGCCCTTTGGGGAGGACATAATAAGGTGGAGTACACATTAGTTCATTGTTTTCCTTATCTATAGCACCTATATCAAGCTTGAGAAAACTTGGGCTTTGAAAGAAAGAAAAACAAGTTCTGTCCAAAATTCTTCCCTAGCACAGACTGTTTTACATAGCATACTAGGTTACTCATAATGACATCCATACGACAGATGTGACTTAGAATATGGATTTCCAGGAGACTGACACTAGCTCCAACAAATTGCACTACTACCCTCCTCTATATTGCAAGCTAAATCACCCCTAATCTCTTGGGTAGGGGAGGTCAAGGTTAGTGCAACATGGATTCTGTAAGAAATCTTATTGTACAAATTGTGTTAAAGAATACACTAGGTCAGTCCTATTCTACTCCATTGGATATGGGGATGGTTACTGGTCAAAAGATACTAGCTCAAACCAAGCCTCTTCCTTAGGTCATGCTGAGTTAGGGGAATAAAGTTGTTCATGCCTAATATGTTCCATAGAATAGATCAATTTAGGATAACATCGATTCTGAGAGACAAACACAACCTCCTACAAAACCTTCTCTAAGGAAATACTAAGTGACATCTATTCTCTCTTTTAGGATTGCCAAAAGTTCTGAAAACAGGTATTCTGAGAGACAGAAATGAGCTTTCTCCAGTTCTCCTTAGAAGGACAGAATAAGGTGGAGAGCAAATTGGAACATAACTAAACTTTTGTACTTAGAACGGAACAAAGTTAGAAAGAAATGTATTTTGAGACAAAATGTTACTTCTCCCAGGACTTCTTTACAGAGTAGACTGAAATGAAGACCATACTGATTCACTCCTAACTTACTCCTTAATACAGATCAATGTTTGAGCAACATGGACATTGTGAGACTAATAACAACTACATCCAAGAAGACTCCATATGTCGTGCTGATATGGAGAGCCCATTGAATCAATACTGCCCTCTTCCATAGAAAAGGTCAAGTTAGGAAAACGTGGATTTTGCAAGACAGGCACTAGCTCTATATAAGGTGCCTTGTAGGACAAATTGGGCTGGTTTCTGATTCTACTTCTTCCATATATTCATAGAAAAAAATCTGACTTTATTTCTTACCTAATTAGTTAGCCAGTATGAGTTAAATAAAATGTTTTCTAAAAACAAACTATTGGGACTTTGAAAAGTTGGAATGTTTTACATTGTAATATGCATGTTATCTTGGGAACAAATGAGAAAGGACTTACTCTACCTGAATAGTGATACGTTTGTGGACAAGGGGTCAATTGTACTGGTTAGTTTTATGCCAATTTAATGTAAGGTAGAGTTATATGGGAAGAAGACATCTCAACTGAGGGAAATGCTTCCACCGCATTGTCCTGTAGGTAAGCCTGGGGGCATTTTCTTGATTAACATTTGAGGTTGGCTGGGGTGCTCAGCTCGCAATGAGTAATGCCACATCTGGGAAGGTGGTACTGAAGATGACATGGTGAACAAGTCATGAGTCCTCCATGGCTTCTGCTTCAGTTCTTGCTTCCAGGTTTCTGCCCTGCCTGGGTTCCTACCCTGCCTCCCTCCCTCTCTCTCTCTCTCTCTCTCTCTCTCTCTCTCTCTCTCTCTCACACACACACACACACACACACACACACACACACACACACACAAATATCTCTGGCAAAGCCTAATTTGTAAGACGGACAGTTTGAAAACCAACTAGTGTACTTTTAATCTCCTTAGTAAGACAGACCAAGTTAGGATGATATAGAATCTAAGATATGCCAGCTCCCTACTAGCCTGCAGTGTAGTACAGGCTGAGGTAGAGAACATACTAGTTCATTCTGTCTCTGTAGCAGATCAACATTATTACTGTTGGAATCTGACAGATAGGCACAATCCCCGTATAGCTCTATTATATACGATAGACAGGTGTAGAGAAAGTTGATCAGCCCTGTCCTTATCTATAATACAGATCAAAGTTAAGATAACATGATTATGTAAGACCTAGCCCCCACCAAAGCTCTACACATTAGACTGATGCAGAAACCACACTAGTTTACTCTTTCTGAGTTTACTAGTTTCTCTTTCTGAGACACAGAGAGTATGTGAATTTAAGACTCTTCAGTATGACTCACTAACATGTCATGCCTTCACTGGTACCCTTATCTTCAGGACAGATCAAAGTTAAACAACCTGGCTTCTGAGTGAGAAATACCAACTCCAGTCAGTAGTACAGAATGAAGTGCAAAACAACTTGATCATTCCTAATCTCCTCCATAGAATAGAATTAAGTTGGCAGGATACCCTCACCCTCCTTCTCCATATTAAAAGACTGAATTGAAGAGAACATTAATTGTTTCTAACCACCTCCTAAAGAGAAATAAAGGTTATTACAGTATGGGTTCTGTGGGAGAGAAAATAATTCTACCATAATTTCCAGAGTAGGACAAATTTAACCCTTAGATCACACTACTTTATGCTTAGTAACCTCAATATTATAGATAATAATGAGAATGGCATTGATAGTGAGAGATAGACACTGCATTCTTCAAATCCTACTTCATCTTTAGTTCCTAGTTGTAGAGAATCATTGTTTATTCCTACACTGATTTTTGGATACATAAAGTCAGTAAAATATGAGAGATAGGCATTATTTACTTCCAATTTTACTGTGTTGTACTGACTGAGATGAGGAATGCACTCATTCATTTGTATCTCTTTAGTAATACAGTTCAAATTAGTATGAATCCTGAGAGACAGACACTATCTGCCTCAAAACCTCATTTGAAGGAAAGACAGAGTTTTAGAGCAGACTAGTAAATGCCTAGCCATGTTAGAAAAACAGGTCAATTTATGATGTTATGGATTCTGAGAGATAGAAACTAGTTTTCTTCAGCTTTTTTTTCCCATAAGATACACTGAGGTATAGAACAAGTTATGACAATGTTTTCCTTATCAGTAGGACAGATCAAAGTTAAGAAACAAGGATCCTGAAAGACAGGTACTAGTTGTTTCCTAAGCCTTCTTCAAAGGACAGACCATGGTAGAGAGCACACTTGTTCACTTATCGCCTTCTCCATAGGACAGAACAAGCTCACCATAGGACTAAGTTTAAAGATAGACTCTAACTCTCATAAAGCTTATAGTATTGGATAGACTGACATGGTAAGCTCACTAGTCTACTTTTATTCTCAGTAGTTGGACAGCTTAGGGTTAGGGCAACACAGATTCTAAGAGACAGAAACTTGTTCCCTCCAATATTCTTCCTTTAGGGAAACAAAGATAGGTTTCACACAAGTTCACACCTAAATTTATTCATAGGACATATGAAGGGCAGAATAACCTGGAATCTGACAGAAAATAGTTATCACCCTCCAAAAATCCTAAGTTAGACAGACTGAATAAAAAGAACACTAAACTACTTCACCTCTCCACCATAGAACAGATTAGGGCTTACAGGATGGGGAGTCTGAAGACTAACAGTAACTCATTTACTTTCTCCTCTGTAGGACAGACTTTGTTGGAGAACACACTAATAACATCTCACTTTCTAAATAGGACAGATAGACAGATGAATATTAGGACAATATGGAGTTTGAGAAACATGCATTAGATATCTCCAGTTCTGTTCTATAGCATACAATTAGTTGTAGGGCATGCTATGTCATTCTAGTCCTTATCTGTAGGGCAAACAAAGGTTATAGAAATTTGAATTCTTAGAGGCAGACTAAATTCTTTTAATCATCCCCAATAAAACATACTGAGGGAGAGAACATGGTAGTTCATTCCTATACTTATCCATAAGACAAATCAAAGTTAGTACAACATTGATTCTGAGAGACAGACACTATATCCCAGCACACCCCCTCTGTAAGGTAGACCGAATTGTAGAGCATATTAGTCCATTCCTATCATATTCAGTTGGAAATATCAAATTTAGAAAACATGGATTTTGAAAGACAAATACCCATTCCTACCTTGACCCTTTTGTAGAATAGATGGTGTCTTCACCTTTATCTTTAGGATAAACCAAAGTTAGTGACTAAATCTAATTCCCTCCACATCTCACTGGGACAGACAGATGTGGGAAGCATACTAGTTCACTCCTAATCTCTTGTATGGGACAGATACAAGGTAAGGATGACATGAATTATGAGAGACATGACTTCCTCTGGTTACTCCTCCCTATTACAGATAAAGATGTCCCCTCTAACATCATTCATGAGGCAGATCAAGGACAGGACAAAATATAATCTGTGACTGAGACATGGTGTCCATCCAAGCCCCTTAGTAGTACAGATTCAAGTGTAGAGCATGTTAGATGGCTCTCACAATCTTTCCTAAGACAACTCAAGTTAGTAACGCATGGGCACAAAGAGATTAATGCCACTGCACTCCATGTCCCCTCAATAGAATATATTTCAGAGAATAGCATGTAAGTCTAGCTTAACCTATTGTGTTGGAGAGATCAAATCAAGAAATAATATATTCTGGGGATTCTGAGGGATAGAAAATAGCTCTCTTCTATCCTGATTTTTCAGACAGACTGAGTTTCACAGAACACTATGGCAATTCTATCCATCTTATTATTGCAGATCATGCTAAGAGAGCAGGGCAGGGGGAGGGTATAGGGGACTTTCAGGATAGCATTTGAAAGGTAAATGAAGGAAATATCAAATATATATATATATATATATATATATATATATATATATATATATATATAAAACAAAAAACCAACAAACAGGAATTCTCAGAGTCGAATAGTAGCTTTCTTCAAGCTTCCTCTGTACAAAAGGAGAGGAGGTAGAGAACATACTATGTCACTCCTACCTTATTCCTCAGGATAGATCAAAGAGCAAACCACATGGATATGATAGACACAAGCTACCACCTGTATTTCTTCCTAAGATACACTGTAGGGTAGATCACATTATGTCACTTCTCTACTTATTCATAGGACAAATAAAGGTTTAGAGAACATGTATTCTGAAACTGACACTAGATCACTGCAAGTTTCCTCAGTAGAAAGGACTAAGTAATAAAAAAATATCATTTCATTCCTTCATCTTCCATAGGACAGATAAAGTTAGGAAAAATAGATTCTGAGAGAAAGACATTAGATCCTAACAAAGATCCTGTTTGGATAATATTACTTCACACCTAACCTCTTCTGATGAACAGTAGACTTTAGAATAAAATGGATTGTTAGAGACAGACACTAACTCCCTCTAGCTATTTTCAACATTATAGGCCTTAAGTATTGAACCCCATAAATCAATCCTATTATCTGCAGGACAAATCAACCTTACGACAACATAGATTCTGAAAGCCAGACATTGATCTCCACAAGCCTTGTATAATAAGAGCTATTGGAGAGCATACTAGTTCACTCATGACCTCTTCCATAGGACAGACTAAGATTAGCACAGTATTGTACGTGTAGAAAGACACTACCTCTCAACCAGACTCTGAAGAAGGGACTGAGGTGGAGAGCACAGTAGTTTAAGCATACTATCTTCAATTGTACGAATCAAGGTTAAGGCAGCACAGACTCTGAAATACAGATACTAGAGAACTCCAAGACTCTTTTTTTAAGACAAATTTTGGTATATTACATAGTAATTCATTTCTAAGCTTATCAGTAGGTTAGATTAACATTAGGACAACCTGAATTATGGGATAGATTATTAGATTAAGTAATTTCCTCTGATAGTCCTCACTCTGTGTGACAGACTTAAGTGAAGAGCTCAGGAGTTCCACCCCAAATCTCCTCCACTGGACAGATCATGGGTTATACAACATGATTCTGAGAGAAAGACACTAAATCACTTCATGTTTTCTCTGTAACATAGATTTTGCTTGAGGGCAACCAATTCTATCTTAACCTTTTCTGTAGTATACAAATCTAGCTTAGTAGAACATATATTCTAAGAGAGAGAGATGAACTTCCTCCAGCTCTTTCCCACAGAATATACTGATCTATAAAACATGCTTCCACACATCTTGCCTTATCTGGACAGCAGATAAATAGTATGGTATGAATTCTTACACAAAGACAATAACTCTCCAAGCTCTTCCTCCAAAGGATTTACAGTGGTATAGATTATACTATGTTATCCCTTTCCTCATCCTTAGCATAGATTAAAGATAAGACAACATGGATTCTGAAAGACAAACACTAGCTAGGTCCATGCTTCATCAGTGGAATGGAATGATGTAGAGAGCTCACTACTTCTCTCTTTAATTTCTTCATATCAATGGTCAAGTAACAAAGTCTTGGATTTTGACACTGTCTTCATCCCAGCTTTCCATATTGGATACACATAAGTAGAGAGCACCTATGTTACAAGAGACAGATACTCCTACTCTGTAGCACAGATTGAAATGTAAAGCAAATTACGTAATTTCCAGCCCCTTCTTTAGGACAGATCAAGTAAGGACAACATAGATTATGAGACACTAGCTCTCTCTAGCTCATTTCTACAGGGTTCTTGGGGCATAGAGTATAGTAGGCCACACTTATGCTCATCTGTAGAGACAATCATATTAAGATAGCAGGTACTCTGAGTGACAGATCCTAGCATTTACCAAGTCATACTCAGATAAACTGAGGTGAAGAAGACTCTAGTTCAATCCTAATCTCCTTTGGAGGACAGGTAAAAAGCTTAGCATAACATGCATTTTGAAAGGCTCACATTAGCTCTCACCATGCAATTTCTGTACGAAGAAATAAAATAGAGAGTATACTAGTGCACTTTTACCTTTACAATTGGATAGTTCAAGGTTAAGACTAGGTGGATTATGAGGGATAGACAGTATCTCCCACCAACCTCTTTCTAATTTTATCAGTGGGATAGATAAGTGGGCAAACTGGATTCTTAGATAGAGAGAGACTAATGGATTCCAAGTCTCCTCAGTATAACAGGCTGAAGTGGAAAGTACTCTAGTCACTTCTAATCTCCTCCATTGGACAGAACATGGCTTGGGTAACATGAATTGTTAGAGAATAACGTTAGTTCACTCTATTCCTTCTCTGTAGGACAGATTATGGTGGAGAGTACAGGAATTAACTCTTTTAATCTCCTCATTAGGACACTTGCTCACTAGAGTTCTTTTGCAAAGGATATATTGAGGTGTAGATCACACTTAGTCACTTATATTTTAATTTGTTGGAATAGGTAAGGTTAATCAACATGGATTCTAAGAGACACACACTAGATTATTCAAAGCCTTATCAACAGAACAGAATAAATGGGACAATACATTATGTCATTTACAACCTCTTCCGGAGGACAGAATAAGTGTAGCACAACATTTACTCTGAGAATCAGACACTAGATCCAACAAAACCTCTGATGTAGGACATAGTGAAGTAGAGAGCAGACTAGTTCACATCTAACTTCTTCAGTAGAATAGACAAGGTTAGGACATCGTGAATTATGAAAAAACATATAATAAGTCCCTCCAAGATGTTTTGATTGACAAGTGAACTGTAGTTCACACATAATCTCATATATAGGACATATCAAATTTAGGACAGCAGGGATTCTGAGTGAGAGAATATCAGTTCCTACAATGCTCCTTAGTGGAACAGATTTTTAGACTACACTGTAATTCACTCCTTGGCTACTATGTTCAATAGGTATAGGCTAGTATGACATGAATTCAGAAACAGATACTACCTTCATGATTTTCCTCCTCCATATTAAATATTGAAGTAAAGAACACATGAATCCAGTTTAGTCTCTTCTGTAGGACAGATAATGATTAGAAGAGCATGGATTCTGTAAGGAAAACACAATCTCCATTCACCTCTCCTTAGAAAGACATATTGAGAGCACATACTAGGTCACTCTTATAATCCTCTAAAGGTCAGATCAAGTTAGGAATAACATGGTTCCTGAGGTACAGACAGCAGCTACCTCCAGGCCTAGATCATCAAGCAAGTAGAGAACACAGTAAGTAGTTCATCATTGACGTTTTTCATTGAAAAGATCAAATCAGGGTAAGAACGGATTGGGAGAGACAGACACCAGGTCACTCCAAACCACTTCAATAGGATAGAATTAGGTAGAGTGCACAGTACTTCCCTTGTAAACTTATCCATTTGAATGATCAACATTATTGCAAAATATATTGTGAGAATGAGTCACTACATAGTCACATACTGAAGAAACTACCCAAGATCACAACTGTCCTCTTCAGAAGGACAGATATGGCTTAGAGCACCATGGATTCTCAGAGACTGACCCGAGTATTATCCAAAAATCCTCAATAGGACAGAAAGACAGGAAATGGGCACTAATTTATTCCCACCCATATCTGTAGGACAGGTGGAAATGAGGAAAAGTAGAATGTTGAGGCACATACACTAGCTTCATCCAAGCCTCTCCTAGACAAAATACTGAGAGATCATCCTTATTGACTTTATCCTTTTCTTGGGCAGCCTGGGATAATAATGTATGGATTTTGAGCTCCCTCCAGCTCTTTTTCCCCACATGGTAGAGTGAGAGGTAGTAGTATATGCTAGGTCATTCTTCCTTTTTATTTAGAAGAAGGATCCCTGTTAAGGAAGCATGGATTCTGAAAGACAGAATACTAAATCCTACCAACATCCACCATAGGACAAGATAATTTGAAGAGCACTCTGATTCCCCTGTACCTTCCTCCAAAAGACAGTTCAAGCTTCTCTATTGGACAGATCAAAGTTAGCACTGAATTGATACTGAGAGAAAGGCTCAAGGTCCTTCCATGTTTCCACATTTGAACAGACAGATAAAGAGTGCTTACTTCACCCTTAAAGTCATCCTTAAGACAAATCATTGCTAGGACAACATGCTCATTGACAGTCAATACTTGTTCTTTCCAAGTCTACTCTGTAGGACTGACTCACTTGAAGAGCATTCATCCACTGTTCACTCCTCCATTGTGCTGATAAGTTTTGGCTAATATGGATTCAGAGGGAAGACAGTGGCTCCATTCAAAGCCCCCATGTCAGACTGGTGTGAACAGCATACCATTTTTCTTCCTCCCTTACAAGTCTATTCAGACTGATGTGAAAAGCAAGCTATTTCACTTCTAAACGTATGCATAGGATAGATCAAGGGCATTAGATTATGGATTCTGAGAAGGACACACTAGCTCTCTTCAGGCTCTACCTATGGACATACTGAGGTGTAGACCACACTAATTTGTTCCTAACTTTATTGGTAGGGCAGATCAGGTTAGGACTACAGTAATAATGTGAAGATGGTTCAGACATCAAGCTTCTCCTGCCCTACTTTATAGGACATACTTATGTGAAAAGCACAGTAGTTCACTTTTATCTTCTTTACTTACGTGTTCATTTGAGGTAAGGTCACAATAGACTCAGAGATAGACACTAGGTTCATACAGTCCCCTTTGCTAAGACAGACCACCATGAATTTTATAGTATTTCACATGTAATTTTACCAGTAGTAAAAATCAAAGATAGAATAATATGTATTATTTGAGTGAGATATAAGCTAAAACCAATCCTCCTCCATAGGACAGACTGGGGTATAGAGCATGCTAAGTAACTTCTATCCTTTTACATGTGACAGATCAAGGCTGAAGCAACACACAGATTATGGGAGACAACACTATCCCTTCAAGCTTATTTTGTAGGATAGACCCAGTTGTGGAATGTACTAGTTTATACCTAAACTTCTCCATAAGGCAGGCCAAGGTTAGAAAGCTATCCATTCTTAGAGACAGACATAAGCTCCATACAATTTTCCATTGCCAGGAGCTTCCCTTCTGGGGCAAGGTAGCAGTGGAATCAAAGAGTAGGACTCTGGTGATGGCTTTAAAGTCTGAGGGTCTCAGGGTTTTCTAGCTCTCTAATTGTACTGAAATGCTGATGGTAACTTCTAAAAAGTTCTAAAAATATTCTTGGTCTTTTGGAGGGTAAAAGACTGCAGGCTTAGGTTTTTAACACCTGTAGCCCAACAGAGGAAGTTTAAGCAGCGCAACCTTTGCTCTATCTCAGCACGAACTAGCTTTCAGCTTGCTAGTTGGAAGTCTAATGAAGAGAAGACACTTATAGAAGTGATTATAGAATTTATTACTAAGTTGTAAACGTTTCCTATGAAAGCTATCTAAGGGAAAAAGCAGAAAGATCCTAAGCGGGAAAAGTGAAAAATTATCTAAGTGGGGAAAAGGAAAAGATTTCTACTCTAAGTGGGGAAAGGCAAAAATTCTACTCTATAGATATTCTGCTCATCTCTTTGTCCTCAGTACTTAAATATCTTTCAGAATACATGATCACATGTTACAAAGTTCATCATAAGTTCACACAAAAAATCCATTCATAAATTGAAATAGAAGTTTACAACAGCGAATGTTTACATGCATATCCATTAGCAGTAATTATCTAGCTAAAAATCCATCACCTGTCTCAGCTCCACAGGTTCACTGAAGGTTTAAAACCCTAACCAAGTTATTAGTGAAGTTTTGTATAGATAAACCCATTCAATATTTTATCTTCTGTCCTAGCACCTATACTAAGTTGTTAGTTCCAATTTTATGACCTTTGGTTAATTGTTTTACAACCTCTTGAATGTGCTCTGAGTAGGAGAAAGTCTGGTTTCCATCTAAGAGTAATTAACTGGTGACACTTGGGACACTGACAGAGTTCTCATTGCAGCTTTGATTATCAGAAAAGGATGTAATAGCAGTCCAATTAATAAAAGAGCTTATAATCATAGATATATTTTTAGAAATTCTTATAGGATCATCGTTACGACTTAAGTCATCTCTATGTCTATATAGCATCACTAAATGATAGTACATTTTCATGGATCTGCAGAGATCAGCTCCAAAAGGTATCTAAATAGTGATTGTTATATATGTTTAATAATAACAGGAAAAGCATATTAATGGCAGGAATCTACAATGAGTCCCTCACAGCCTTGCTTAATGAGGGCCCACCTGTCACAGATTATATAATAACCAAAGCAGGCCACTTCATGATGATCACCTGCTAGTTATTAGCTTGTCCCATTATGGCTCCTGACACTCCATAAAATAAACTGAGTTATAGATCATTCCGTGTTATTTCCTTCTGTATTTACCTATAAAATTCTTTCACGTATTATTATTATAAATTCTGGACACACATACTACCTCCCACCAAGTCTTCTCTGTAAGACTCACTGAGGTGGAGAGCACACTAATTCACTAGTGCCTCTTTTGTAGGACAGTTCATTGTTAGCGCAGCATGAGTTCTAAGAGATAGATCTCAGCTTATATGTGCTTTCTGCATAAGACAGACTGGTTGAAGATAGACGAGTTCACGCCTCTCCTCTACTATAGTACAGATCAAGTTCTGAAAACATGGATTCTGACAGACAGACATCCCTGCCAGATTTATAGAAAGCAAGCTCATTCATGTAAAAACATAACCATAGGATAGATGAAATTTAAGTCCACATGGATGGATACCAAGAGATAGAATCTAGCTCCCTCTGAATCTCCTCCTTAGGACAGAATGAGTTTCAGAATACAGTACCACACACTGAACCTCCTTCATAGGAGAGAGCAAATTCAGATGACATGGATTCTGAGAGATGACAAGCTCCCTCTACGCACTCTTAATAAGATTATATTGAAGTTAAGGGCATATGAAGTCATTCTTATGCTCTGCAGTTTAACAGGTCAAAGTTAGAACAACATAGATTGAGGGACATACATGATCTCCTTTCAATCACCCTTGATATGACAGACTAACCTTGAAATCACACTACTTGACTTCCTACCTTCCTTTGAAGTACACATCAAATTAGAATGACATGGGTTCTGAGATACTAACACTAGCTCTCTCCAAGATTTCTTCATAAGGCACAATTAGTTAAGAGCACAGTAGTTCACTCCTAACCGGCTTTTAGGAAAAGTCAAGGGTAACAACATTTGGATTTTGAAATACAGACATTAGCTTCCTCCAAGCCTTATCTTTAAGACAGACAGAAATGGAGAGCACACAAGTTCACTACTAATATTTTCAACAGATCACATCAAATATAAGACTATATAGTTTCTGTGAAGCAGAAACTAGCTGTTTCTGTGAAGCAGAAACTAGCTTCCTCAATGCCTCTTCCTTAGTAAATAATGAAGTAGATGGCACACTACATCAGCCCTAACCTTTGTAGTTTAGATAAATATTTGAATGACATGCATTCTGACACACACACACACACACACACACACACACTAGCTCTCTTCTTTGGGACATACTAAATTGGAATGTACTTTAGTTCACTCCTATCATCTGTAGTAGGACAGAGCCACGTTATCAAAATGTAGATTCTAAGAAACAGATGCTAGCTGCCACCACCACCTTGCCTTCTCTGTAGAAGGAATTGTTGTAAACAATACTATAGGACATTCTTTTTCTTTACAATGGGACAGATGATCAGGGTAGGGAGTTAAGGATTCTGAAATATAGGTGCAAGCTCCTCAGAAGTCTCCTTGGGAATGAGGTAGAAAATACGCTATTTAACTCCTCAATTTTCTGGAGGCTAGATCTAAGATAAGACACTTTAGATTCTGAGCGAGAGAAAAAACCACTCACCAGCTCCAAGTTTCCCCTGTACAGTAGACTGACAGACTGACAGACTGAGGTGGCAAGTACTCTAGGTTCTTTCTAAACTGTTCAATAGGACAAATAAAGTTAAGATAGTATGGAGAGAGAGAGAGAGAGAGAGAGAGAGAGAGAGAGAGAGAGAGAGTGAGAGAGCCTCCAAGCCTCCAACTGCTGAGTTGGAGAGCAAACCTGGTCATTCATGTCCTCCTTAATAGGATAGCCCAATGGTAGGGTGCTATGTATTATGAAAGATAGTCCCTAAATTCCTTTACGTCTCCATTGTAAGACAGACTGAAGTTTAGAGTGCACTACTAGTTCATTTCTGTTCTTCTCTAGTACAGATCAAGGGTCAGATGATAGAGATCTTGAGAGTCAGATATTAGCCCATACCATCCTACTCTGTGGGACACAATTAGTTGGAGAGTACATTAGGCCACTTCTATAGGACAGATCAATAAATCCTGATTGAAACAGACAAGCTCCTTCTATATATTCTTAGTAGTATAGACTAGAGTAGAGAGGACAATAGTTCACTTCTAACCTCCTCTATAGGGCAGATTAAGTTTTAGGAAAATGTGTATACTGAGAAAAAGACATTAACTTCCTCCACACCTCCTCTGTATGATATCATGAGGGTGAAAACACAGTAGTTCACTCCTAAGCTCTTCCATAATAAAGATCTAGTTAGAATAAAATGGATCCTGTGAGACATATTCTAGTTTCCTTCAATATTGCCTTGTTAGACAGACAGAATTTAACAGTACTTCACTCTTATCCTTCTCAGGAGGATATAGCAAAGTCAGGGTGATATCACTTTTGAGAGAGAGGAACAAGCTATCTCCCTCCATGCCTCATCTGTAAGACAGGCTATTGAAGAGAGTACACTAGTTCATTCCTAACCTTGTCAATAGAACATATAACAAATTGGACAACAGAGATTTTAAAAGACAGCCATAGCTCCTCTCAGGCCTAATCCATAAGATGTACTTAGGTATAGACTAAGCTAGTTCACTCCTAACTTCCTTTGTAAAACTAATCAAGGTTTGAAGACATAGAAATTAGAAGGCATACAAGCTCCACCCATGCCTTCTCTGTTGGTCTGGTGGAGGCAGAGAGCTTACTACTACCTTCTTCCATAGGCCAGATCAAGATTTAGATGGCATGGATTCTAAGAGACAGGAACTAGCTTCTTCTAATCCTCCTCCATTGGACATATTTAGTTAGAGAACACACTACATCACTCCTCTCCTTAAGTGTAAGATCCAGTTTAGTATAAAATACATTCTGAGAGACAGACATTAGCATTCTCCAAAACATCTTGGTAGGACAGAATGTGGTAGCTAGCAAATTAGTTCATTCCTAACATCTTTAGTAGAACAGAGCAAGGTCAGGATTACAAGGATTTTGAGAGGATGATGGTATATCATAAAAGATTGTTTAATTATTAAAGAGACTAGGGTACTGAACACTAGTTGACTCATAACCTTGATAGGACATATAAAGTTTGGGCAAAGGGGTTCCCAATTGTGAGAAACTACAACCATGAGTACTCATGGGACATACTTAAGTAGAGAGCATATGCACTCATTTCTGATTTCAGCAAATAGATCTCAACTAGGTCTACATTAAATCTGAGACAGACAAGACATGCCTCCTGTTATTTCTTCTAAGTATAGATTGAGGTAGATAGCTCTCTATTAAATTCTATGTAATTGAGGTAGGACAGACTGAGGTAAATGGCATACTATTTTAGTCCTGACTTTCTAGATAGGACAAAGCAAGGATAGGATGGCATAGATTTAAACAGACAGTAACTCTTACCTGTCTTGCTTCATGGGTTATATGGAGGTATACATCACAATAATTCACTCTTATCCTTATGAGTAGTACAGAGCATGGTTAAAAGAACATGTATATCAATAGAGAAACTAACTCCAAGTCTCCGTAGTAGACCATACTGAGGTTAAAACACACTATTTCTACCTTAACCTCCTGCTTAGGATAGATCAAGCCACAGTGGCATTGATTCTGAGAGACAGTGACAAGCTTCATCCAACCCTCCTCTATTGGACATTCAGAAATGGAGAGCACATTTCTTCACTCTTAACCTCCTCTGAGGATAAAGATGATCCTCAGAGACAGTTATAGCCCCCTTCAATCCTCCTCTATAGGACAGACTGAATTGTAGAGCAAAATACTCCATTTCTATCTTCTTCACTTGGATAGAAATAGTAAGCACAAATTAGATTCTAAGAAACAAATATTTGCTTCCTCCAAGACTTCCTCATGTAACAAACTGAAATAGAGGCCATACTCACTTATTTCTGACCTCCCAGTAGGACAGATTAAAGTTAGGGCAACATGGATTCTGAAAAACAGATACTATCTCCCTCTAATCTTCTTTTGTAGGAAAGACTGTGTTGGAGAGTACAATTGGACACTAGATACAAGGTCTTCATGGAACAAAATGAGCTAGAGAGCACATTATTTCACTCATGACTTAAACTCTGTAGAATATATTAAGTTTAGTGCAGCTGGAATTTTGAGAGACAGACACAAGCTCCCTCCTATTCTATAGTGTAAGACCAGCTGAGGTAGAGAGAATACACTGTCACTCCTGTGCTCCACAATAGGACAGACGAAGGTTAAAACAACATAGACTCTGAGATGGCAGACACTAGATCCCCCCTCCCAGGTCCCCTTAGGACTCCAGACTAATATGAGAAACATACTAGTCTACCTTGTATATTTACCATAGATGAAACTGTGATGGAGGGCAAATTAGTTCACTCCTAATCTTTTCTGTAGGGCAGAACATGTGAGGACAACACAGTCTCTGAGAGATCCACAATAGCTCCCTCCAATACTCTTTAGAGGGACACAACGAGGTGTTTCATATATCTCTCCACACCTGTCACCAGGAGGGATGATCAAGGATTCAAAAAGAGGACTCCAAGAGAAAGACATAGAGCTTCCACAGATTCTCCCTTGTAGAACAGTTTGCATTGGAAGACATGGATACACACACACACCCACATACACACACACACACACACACACACAGAGAGAGAGAGAGAAAGAGAGAGAGAGAGAGACAGAGACAGAGAGACTGAGAGACAGAGAGAGACAGAGAGAGACAGAGACACAGAGACATAGAGAGAGACAGAGACAGAGACAAAGAGAGACAGAAGAGTAGCTTTTCCCAAGCCTCTTTAGGGCTGAAAGATGTAGAAAGCATGTTAATTCATTCCTCACCTCCACCTTAATATAGATCATATTTCAGATGCCATGCATAGTTGGGGAAAAACTCTAGTGTACACCAAACACCCTTTGCAGAGCATACTGAGTTGGAGAGCATACTACTTCACTCCAAAGCTTATTGTAGGACAGAGTAAGGTTAATAAGACATAAAGCCTAAGGGATAGACACTAGTCCCATCTAAGGCTCTCACTTAGAATGTTCTAAGTTTCAATGAACACTAGCTTGCTACTGTTCTTGTCAGAAGAACAAAACAAAATTATCACAATTAACAACCTGAGAAACAGATGTTATTGTCTGCTCTGTCTTCTCTGTAGACTAGACTACAGTACACCTCACACTAGGTCACTCATCCTCCACAATAATATTAAGCATCCGAGGTGCTCATGAATTCTGACAGATACAAACTTCCTAAACCTCCTTTGTAGGATTGACTGATCTGTATAATTTACAAATCCACTCCTCAACTTATCTGTAGGGAACGTCCAAGTTAGAAAACCATGTATTCTGAAAGAAACACAGTGGCTCCCTCCAAACTTCCATTGTAGGATAGACTGAGGTACAACACACACTGGTTCACTTCTATCTGCTGTAATACAGTTAAATGTTCAGATGACATATTTTCTGAAAAAGGACATTAGCTATGCCCAATCCTGTTCTCTGTGATCTACTGAAGTATGGAGCATCTTAAGAATACATATCCCTATATGTATGATGGATCAATATTTTGAAAACCTGATTTCCAAGAGTCATAGGCTAGCTTCCCCCAACCATCAGTAGTACTAAAGACTGAAGTGGAGAACCCAATAATTCCCTCCTATCCTCCTCATTAGGACAGCTTAAATATTAGGAAAATGTTGAAATCGTTAAAGGGTGAAATGGAGAAGATGAGAGAAAAGTACTAATTCCCTCCAAGCATCCTATGTAAGCTATACTGAGGTGGTGAACACTCTAGTTCATGTCTAATTTCTCCTGTAGGAAATGTCAAGTTAGGATGATATAAATCCTGAGGCAGACACTAGCTTTCTCCACTCATCCTTTGAAGGACAGAATGGGTTTGACAGAACAGTAGTTTACTCCTATAACCCTTCATAGTACAGATGAAGGCATGGCAAAATGGATTCTGAGAGAGAAAGAGCAAGTGAACCATCTTGGATGCTAAAATCAAAAGCAAAGTGAGGACACCCCATGAGTAGATAAAAAAGTTTAATAGTGGCCTCAGTCTACTGATGTGCCTCTGAGAATAGAGAACAGTAACTTTGGGGGATGTAGAGAAGCCCACATGGTGTTCTACAAATTAATGCAGGCTGTTAAGCTGTAACAAGAACTCTATGTTAGGCCTAAAGTAGTTGATTCTTGGGGGCAGTTAAGAAGAGGTAGTGGTTTGCCTGATAAACAGAAACCAGCCTTAGTAGATCCACAATGAATGCTGGATATTGGATTCTGTTCACCAAATAACCATCTTTCTGTTTACCTGACCACATTTCTTCTATTTAAGATGTTGTCAAGAATATGGCAATTATTATGGGACATTTTGGACAAAGCAAATGTCTGGCCTTGCCCAATTAATCAGAGGAGAGATGGGGAGAGGGAGGGAGGGAGGAGAGGAGGAAGGGAGGGGGGACTCATTAGAACTAGGAAGTTCTGAGGGTCCTGTTACAGTTCATGTTATGTGGTTACATTGACCAAGATGGAGGCCAAGACATAAGACTGCTTCCAAATTGTTTAGGTTATAATAAAAGATGGTGACAAAGCAGATGTTTATATTTTGCTCACAAGGAGCCCAACTCGATGACAATGTGAGCTGATAACCTAACAGGCACAGATTAGAGGACATATTACCTATTAAATATAGATATTTATAGCTCTTTGAAAGCAGAGACACTTGTTAGTTATACTGGATAAAAGAAAAAGCATTTTCTATGGCCACAGTAGCTGAATGGGTAGGGCCCCAATTAGCAAAATAAATAGAGGAACGAAAACATTGTTTCAGTTCCTGGGCTCCGGCAGAGTAGCGGTAATCAGTTTCAGGATACTAAGATGGCTTCTAGGGAGAGGGAGAGAAGAAAATGATCATACAAATCTATTTTACAACAATAATTGGCCTCTCTCACCTTGAACATTGAAGAAGAGTCAAGATAGGCTATACATGAATTTATCCAAGAGACTGTCTGTCTGCACACCCAGAAAAATTTTCCATATTTCCCTAAGAATGCCCATCCTTTAGACACCTGGATCAGATCTCACCATAAACAGTGTGAGGTCACATTACTATGGAGCCAGGCCTTAGATTAATAGTATACTTTGAAGTATGTGTTTACTGGTCTTTGGTTACTGACAAGGTAAACTGACTTCCTATGATAAAAAGACAGAGATGGGTCTGAAAAGACCCTCTTTGTTGGAAAGAAAATAAAATTAACTGCCTGTGCTAGGATGGAGGAAGGGTGTAGACAACTTACCTGTCACATTTCTGTCCCCTTAGGATTTGGCTTGAATTTGTGATCTGATGAGTTTGGTGATCCTCAAGAGAAATCCCAGATGAGAAAAAGAAATGACACAGAACATGATTCAGGCCAGGGGTCTTGATTCGGTTCATTTTCTCCACCAGTTAAAGAATTAAAAGACAAGAAATGTTCAAGCACAACATGTAGCAGCAGAGACATCTCAAAAGTAGCAAACAGAAACAGTAGTTTAAGAAAAGGTCTTTCCTGGGGAGGAGGACCACACTCATGAAGGAAGTACACAAAGAAAATGACCGTCTGCAACAACAGGGGAGAATCAGAAAGCTGGAAACCCAGTTACATCTCAAAGGATGGCATTTGAAAGCCTCTAGGAATTTTCCTTCCCTAATTTATGGTTGGTCAATTGTAAGACAGGATGGTTGACTGAGTAGCATGTGTTATAGTCATGTCCTAATATACCCTTGAACTTAGGGAGTCAGCCTATCAGTATGAGGCTTGCTGGCAGGAAACAAAGATGGTTGCTTTGAGTACTTAGTCTTTTATTTCAAGTCAGGAGAGTGAAAGAGAAGCCATTTTGTGAGTTTGCCACATTTATTATCTTGTCCTTTCTTTCGATCTACCTAGAGGAAATCTCCCTAATAACTTGAATTTTAGACAAATCTCAGAAGTCAACTTCACTGCTGTTAGGGGCTTGAGGACAGGGACTGTTCTTAACTGCATCGACCTGACAAAGGGTAGATGATAGGAAGATAAATATAAATGTTTCTCAGAGGACCAGTGATCTAAGAGCCTTTGGTAAAGCTTAACTGATGGCAGTGATACAGAATATAAGGCATATAGGTGGTGGCACTTTGTATCTTAGCAGTTTTGAGTTTTTTATATAAGGGCAGTCATATCTATAACACAAAACCTGAGAATGTTAGTAGTAGCATAATTCTCACTGAATGTGGAGTTAGAAATATACTTGAGTTAGTTTTTCCCTTGTGAGTCAGAAGAAAACACTCAAGATAATCACCCAAGGGATATTCCATAGGTTTCTTCATAGATATCAACTAGAATGATGATTCCTATTCTACCACTAGCTACTTATAGTGAAATGTACACTATGTCTACACAATGAAACAAAATATGAGACTACAATGAGACCCACTTAATTACCAAGATATGGCCACTCTGTCTGCCTACAAGGGAGTCTGTATAATTCCTACTGTCAGTTGAACCACAGATGTCACCCTAACTGCTGTTAAGTGCTTGGGGACATACACTGTACTTAATGGCTAATGCCTGACCAAGGGTGGATGAGAGGAGTGTCAACAGTCAATGTCCCTAGTGCAGTGTTGATCTAAGGGGCCATGATAAATCTTAAATGATGGAAAGGGTACAGAATATGAGACAACACTGTGACCACCTTTCTGACCTAGCCATGGCATCTCTCCTTGTCTGTCTGCTGAACAGATAGACTGTCTAACTCCTAGTATCTCAGTTTGGAACTTTCCCTACCCCAACTCCACTCCTACTTCTCACATTTTTCCTCTGTGTTCCCCTCACAACTTTATATCTTTCACTATTTTTTTTTCAGTAGAGAGAGAAAGATATTTATTTACTATAGCCAGATTGGGAAGAAGATCAACTGAATATCCAACATTAATCTCTGTGCTCCTGAAGTGATATTAAGGTTTTAAAATAGAGCCAAAGATGTTATAAGTCGCAGTCCTGTTCAAAATGTGGTCCTATCTACCAATGACTATGCTTTATTAATCCTATAAGAAGTCTTGACAATTTGTTAGGATTCACTAGCATCAAAGGTAGACATGTTCTGTCTAGCCTGGAACTTATGGAGTCAGTCCATCAGCAGGAGGCTTGCTGGCAGGAAATAAAGATGGTTGTTCTAAGCTCTTAGGATTTGTCTCAAGTCAGGAGAGTAAAAGAGAAGCCATTTTGAGAGTTTGCCACATTTATTACCTTATCTTGACTTCTCTTCCTATCACCTACTTGGACCATCTCTAATACCTAGCCTCTCAGACCAGCTTAAAGGTCACATTTACTGCTATTATGGTCTTGAAAATATGGAATACCCCATCTCCACTCCAACTTCTCACATATCTCCTCTGTGTCTCCCTCACAACTTCAGATCTTTCCCTATTTTTTTCAGTTGTTTTTGAACTATTGGACTCAGCCTATGCCTTAAACCAGTTTTAGATATAAATTGCCAGCATATCAACTGAAAGCATCAAAGTCACAATAGTAAGAAAAAAGTATTTATTTCATATGGCCACATTGGGAAGTAGGGAGAAGAGCTACTAGGCTACCCCAGTTAAACTTTGGGTACCTGAACTGATGTTAAGGTTTAAAAAGAGAGCCAAGGATATAGACCTAATAATAGGAGTCCAGTTGAAAATGTGTTCCAACCCACCAAGGACTAGGATTCAGTCATTTTGTAAGGTGTCTTGACAAATTGTTAGGATTGTATGAAATCTCCTTCAGGGAGAAAGCAGCCTTTCTGCTTGGGCCATGTTTTATTTATTTTTTATGCATTTTCATTGCATCTAGGCCTGTTACACATTTAGTGCTCCCAAGTGTGCTTGGAAATTTTTATCATCTACTGGAGCATAAATAATCCATGAGGTGCTACATAGTTATAGACAATAGCCTCTGTCCTCCAACCACCATCAACTATCAATAGGTCTCAGCAAAAAATTGGATCTTCTGATCCATCCCCAATAAACACTAAACTATTCAATAGTTTATATTGTTCAAGTAAGATACCTGAAAAGGCAGTTTCTCTGAGTTCACGGTACAGTGATCTTATCAAATACTAATCATACTGATTTGCACCAGTCATCCTTGATCTCTGGCAGTTAAATTTTTTCCACCTCCTCTTTTACGACAAGTGAGTGTTTATGGAACAGAAAAGCTTATACATGGTAAAAACAAATAGTGAACCCTTTGAAATGGATGTCCACAAAGGTATAGAAAAATCATCCCCAGAATATATTAAGTATGGATTAGTATCTAGAGTATAAATGAGATCCTTTTAATCATACTGTAGTTTGGGTATCTGTAATTGCTCTTCCTGGCAATCAAAGTTGCTTCTTCTTGGTAGTTAACTGGAAAGTCTATCAAAGATGAACTATTGTTTGTCCCTTCATAAGAGGTGATCATGGGTATTATTTTGAGATTTTATTAGGTCTGAAAATAATGTGGGTCCCATTTTTTAACAGAAATTTACTTAATATAGTTGAGAGGACCTGTAGACATCATTGAAAAATCTAAGTATTTTCAGTACTAGAGACTGAGGTGGAGAATATCATAGTTCCCTCCTAACCTCCTCATTAGGACAGCTTAAATACTGGAAAATGGGGGGAAATGGGAAAGTGGTAAAATTGAAATGTGAGTGAAAAACACAAATTCCATCAAAGCATCTTCTATATGCTACACTGAGGTGAAGGCCACTCTATTCACTCATAAATGATCCTGTAGGAAAGATCAAGTTGGGATAATATGAATCCTCAGGAACACATTAGCTTTGTCCAACCGACCTTTGTGGAATAGAATGAGGAGCAAGATTTTATTGAAAGGACCCAGATGTAGCTGTCTCTTGTGAGACTATGCCGGGGCCTAGCAAACACAGAAGTGGATGCTCACAGTCAGCTAATGGATGGATCACAGGGCTCCCAATGGAGGAGCTAGAGAAAGTACCCAAGGAGCTAAAGGGATCTGCAACCCTATAGGTGGAACAACATTATGAACTAACCAGTACCCCGGAGCTCTTGACTCTAGCTGCATATGTATCAAAAGATGGCCTAGTCGGCCATCACTGGAAAGAGAGGCCCATTGGACACGCAAACTTTATATGCCCCAGTACAGGGGAACGCCAGGGCCAAAAAGGGGGAGTGGGTGGGTAGAGGATTGGGGGTGGGTGGGTATGGGGGACTTTTGGTATAGCATTGGAAATGTAAATGAGCTAAATACCTAATAAAAATGGAAAAAAATAAAAAGAAAAGTAGCTAATCACTAAAAAAAAAAAAAAAAAAGAACAGTAGCTAACTTCTATACTCCTTCATATTAGAGATTAAGGTAGGAAAACATGCATTCTCTGAGAAGAAGAATATTTCCACATAAGCTTCTTTTTTTTCCTAGAAAATGATGTTTTATTTATCTTTGAAGCACTTTTGTTTTCATATATCCATTTAAGAGATAATGGCATAGAAAAAATGTTGACCCTAGATAATGCTTTGTCATTTACAATTGCATGCTGTTATGAAATCAAGGCATTTACGCCTAAAGCAAATAATACTACATGTTAAACTCTGGATGAAGTATAGCTTCATGTTCTGAAATATACAGGCAGAAGTAATATTCAAATACATACCTATGTCACAAGGAAGTAGTGTTCATCTAATCAACCCAGATGAAGTCATATCTTAAAATTATGATGCCAGTTCAAGGCTGTAAAGATATGGATGAGATGAGTTTGAAAGATTGACATAAAACATAATTTAATATCTAGAGTATTCACATTATTATTGCAGACTTGGCCAGATTTGATATAAAAAGAATATAGGCAAAAGTGGGGAAGTAATATTTTGTTAAACATAGGAAGACACACTTACATCAGTATTGTTAAATAATACTGCATTTCGTTCTTTGTGAAGAACAAGGGTTCTCTTTATGGACAGTCTCAAGGAAAGCATGGGGGTTTTCATCGATTATTTATTAAGACATGACCACATTCTACAATCCTATAGGTGGAACAACAATATGAACTAACCAGTACCATCAGAGCTCCTGTCTCTAGCTGCATATGTATCAGAAGATGGCCTAGTCGGCCATCATTGGGAAGGGTGGCCCCTTGGTCTTGCAAACTTCATATTCCCCAGTACAGGGGAACACCAGGGCCAAGAAGTGGGAGTGGGTGAGTAAGGAAGCAGGGCGGGGCGGGGGGAGGGTATAGGGGACTTTTGGGATAGCATTTGAAACGTAAATGAAGAAAATATCTAATAAAAATGAGAAAAGAAAAGAAAAAGAAGACATGACTACATAAGCTTCTTAAGTAAGAGTGATGGAGGTGGAGTTTCACTAGATTATCCCTATCCTCATTAGAATGGATAAAGGAGATGTTAACTCCTTTAATGCCTCCATAGGACAGACTGAGTTACAGAGCACACTAGTTCACTCCTGACATCCTCCATAGGACAGATCATGTTAGGTCAACATGGATTCTAAGAGGTAGACATTGGCTCACTCAAAGCCTCTTCCATAGCACATTGTAACATGAATTCTCTCCTTCACTATTCTCTTCAACTCAGTGTTAGAGCATCAAGTTTCTAAGAGACAGACACTAGCTCCACCAAGCCAATTCCTTAGAACAGAATGAGGTTGAGGGCACACTAGTTCCCTTCTAACCTTATTCACAGGACTCATTAAAGTTGGGACAATCTCAAATCTGAGAGACACAAGCTTCATCTCGTCCTGGAAGATGTCAGGAGTGAACTAGTGTGCTCTATAAATTTAAACCAAAGATAGATCAATAAGATAAAAACAAAATAATCTTGGATAATATAATCAAAGGTAGAGTGAAGACATTCCATGGGTAGATAGGAAAGTTTACTGGTAGCCTCAAACTATTGGTCTGCCTATGAGAATAGAAAACAGTAACTGTTGGGGAAGTATGTAGAGTTTATATTGTAATTTCCTTCATGGGGTTCTATGAATTGATGTTAAGATTTATCCACAACTCCATGCCTCTTCCCAAGACAGTTAACTGTTTGGGCAGTTAATGGAGGTAGTGATTTGCATGAAAAAGAGAAATCATCCTTAGTACATCCTCTAGGAATGGTGAATATAGGATTCCATTTGCCCAATAACAAGCTTTCTCTTTACATTGGCCAGAGTCCATCTATTTAGGAAATTCACAAGATTATACCAATATTGGGGGCCCACTTGAGACCAAAAGAAAGTCTGGAGTTGCCTAATTGATCAGAGGAAAAATAAAAGAGAGAGGGGGACGGAGAGAAAATGATGACCAGAAGGAGGATTCCTTAGGATTAGGAGGTTCTTTGTGTACAGCTAGAGTTGGTTGATGTCATGTGGGTACATTAACCAAGACGGGGGCCAAGTCACAAGACTGCTTCCATCTAGATGAGGTCATTATCCAAGATGAGGACAAGGCAGATGGTTATATTTTGCTCCCAATGAAACCAAGTCCATGTTAACATGAGCCCATCCATTGCCTATCAGCCCATTTTCTTATCTTAAATACAGACATTTAGAATTTTTTAAAGAGAAGATACTTTTGATAGATAGAGTGTATAAAGGTAAAAGGATCACAGGGTCCCCAATGGAGGAGCTAGAGAAAGTACCCAAGGATCTAAAGGGGTCTGCAACCCTATAGGTGGAACAACAATATGAACTAACCAGTACCCCCAAGAGTTGAGTATCTAGTTGCATTTGTAGCAGAAGATGACCTAGCCAGCCATCAATTGGAGGAGAGGCCCTTGGTCTTGAGAAGATCATATGCCCCAGTACAGGGGAATGCCAGGGCCAAGAAGCGGGAGTGGGTGGGTTAGGGAGCAGGGCGGAGGGGAGGATATAGGGGGCTTTGGGGATAGCATTTGAAATGTAAATGAAGAAAATATCTAATACAATTATGTATATATAAAAAAAGAATTTTAAAGATAGTTTTGGCTACTACTGCCTCTTTAAAAATAAGCAAATAAGTGGTCTTAAAAAAAAGGTAAAAGGATAAAAACATTTTGTATGGCCTTAGTGGGTAGGGCCCCAATTAACAATATAAATAAGCAGAGGAAGAAATTCTTAGTCTTAGTTCAGAGTAGGTATAATTATTTTCAAGATTGTTAAATAGCTTCTATGGAAAAGGCAAGAAGTAAACTAATATTCAGTTCTATTTCAAAACAGTAATTGGCTGCTCTCAAATTGAACATTGAGGAAGTGTCAGGATAAGGTGTACAGGAATTTATCCAAGTGTCTGTCTCCACACAGAGAGCAATTTTAAAAATCTCATTAAGAATGTCCCTCCTTTGGGCACCTGGATCAGATTTCACCATGATAAGAGTGAGGCCACTTTCCTATGGATCTAGGCCTTAGGTTAATAGTATAGTTTTAGATGGTAGGCACTGGTCTCTAGTTACTGAACAGTTAAACTGGCTTCCTAGGGTAAAAAGACAGACATGTGTCTAAGGAGACTCTCTTTTTCAGGGAGGAGATAAAATTAACCCCCTATACCAGGATGGAGGAAATATGTAGGCAACTTATTTGTCAAATTCCCCGTCCTCTTAGGGTTTTGCCTAATTTTGTGATCTGATGGGTTAGATGATCCCCAAGAGAAATTTCAGATGAGAATAAAAATGATACCAAACATGACTCAGACTAGGAGGCTTGATTGGGTTCATTTTCTCTTTCCAGTTAAAGAATTTGAGACAAGAAATGTTTCAAGCACAATATGCAGTAGCAGAGACATTGTAAAATTAAAAAACCAAAAAGTAGAGTTTAAGAAGAGGTGATTCCTCAGAATGATAACCACACTCATTTAGAAATACACAGAGAAAATCACCCTCTGCAAAGAACAGGGGAGACTCAAGAGTCTGTAATCCCAGTCATATCTCAACAGCTGGCATTTGAAAGTCTCTAGTAGTTTTCCTAACCTAATGTAGACTTAGTCAAGTTTGAGCAAGATAGGAGGGTTGATTGATTACCATCTGTTGTAGACATGTCCTGTCTATCCTTAAACTTATGAAGTCTGTCCATCAGCAGGAAGCTTGCTGGCTGGAAACAAAGACAGTAATTCTGAGCTCTTAGTCTTTTCTCTCAAGTCAGGGCTGAGAAAGTGATGCCATTTTGTGAGTTTGTCACAATTATTACTTTGCCTGGTTTCTCTACCTATATGTATACCTACAGGGAGACTCTCTTATGCCTATTCTCTCACACCAAACTTGCAGATCATATTTACTGATGTTACAGGCTTGACAATATTAACTGCTCTTAACTGTTTCCACCTGACCAACAGTAAATGACCTTTGACATTTGAAAGACTCTAGGCATTCAACATTCAGGGTCCCTAGTGAAGTGTTGATCTAAGGTGCCTTGATAAATCTTAACTAATGCCAAGGATACAGATTAGTATGAGTCTGTGTCTGAATCACAACTTCATATCTTCCCCTAATTTTTTCAGTTTGTTTTGAACTACTGGACTCAGTCTGTACCCCAAACAAGGTTTAGTCATAAACTGCCGATATGTAAACTGAAAGCATTAAATTAACAGTAGAAAGAAAAAAGTATTTATTTCATATGGCTGCACTGGAAAGAGGTAAGAAGAGCTACTGGACCTCCCATTAATCTTTCAATTCCTGAACTTATAGTTAGGTTTAAAAAGTAAACAAAGGATATAAACATATAAATAGGAGTCCTGTTCAAAATGTGGTCCAACCCTCCACTGACTGTGGTTTGTTTATCCTGTAAGTTGTCTTGACAAATTATTATGACTTTATGAAATCTCATTCTTGGAAAAAGCTTCCCCTCTGCCCGGATCATTATTTTTTCTCTCAGTATGAGTTTCCTAGGGAAATTTTTATTTCTCAGAGCCCATTCTTTCAAGAGTTGGAATAGCAAAATGAGACAAGAGGATATTTTTACACCATTTTCATCTCATCGAGTCCTGTTACCAATTTAGTGCTCCTGCATGGGCTTGGAAATTGTGTCATCTAATGAAACACAAGCAACCTGTGAGGTGCTACATACTTAAAGAAAATAGACTCTATCCTCCAACTACAATCAATTGTCAGTAGGTCTTGGCTACAAACTGAAACTTTTGATCCACCACCAATATGCCCTGAACAGTTCACTGGTTGATACTGTACATGTACTATCCCTGAAAAAGCAGCTTCTATGAGTTCATGGGTACAATAATCTTGTCAAATCCTAATTACACTCAGTTTCTTCAGTCCTCCTTGGCCTGTCAGTTACAAATTTCCCAACCCATCTTTTAGATTGGGTGGGAGTTGATAGATGGTAAAACCTTCTATATAGTAAAAAGAAATAGCCAATCGATTGAAATGGAAGTCCAGAGTGATAGAACACTCTTCCCCGGAAATAATTAAGGATTATATCTAGATTATATATGAGATCCTTCTAAACAGATTATAGTTTGGGTAGCTGTGAGTGCTGTACTTTGAAATCACAGTAGCTTGCCCTTAGTACTTAACCGTAATGCCTATCAAAGCTCATACATTATTTCTCCTTCTATGAGAGGTTAGCATGTGTATTACTGTGAGATTTTATTAGTGTATAAATTAATCTGGGCCCCCATTTTTAATGAGATTTTTGCTTAATAAAGTTGAGAGGAAAAACAGACATCACTGAAAAACTAAGAATCCTCAGTACTAGAAACTGAGGTGGAACACACAATATTTCCCTCCTAACCTCCACATTAAGACAGATTAAATATTAAATATAGGGGGGGGGATGGAAAAAGGTAAAATGGAGAACATGAGAGAAAAATACTAATTCTCTCCAAGCATCTTCAATAGTCTACACTGGGGTGGAGTGCACTGTAGTATACTCTTAGCATCTTCTGTACAGAAGGACAAGATGGGATGAAATGGACCCTCAGGCAGGCACTAGCTTTCTCCAATACACCTTTGATAGAATGAGTTTGACAGAACAGTAGTTCACTGCTCTACTCCTTCATAATACAGATTAATGTAGGAAAACATACATTCTCAGAAACAGATACTAGTTCCACAAAAGCCTCCTAGGAAATACAGATGGACGCGGAGTTTCAATATAGCATCTATATATTCCTCATTAGGACAAATTAAATTGAGAATGACATGGATTAAGGAGATGCTAACTCCTTTAATACCTCCATAGGACAGACTGAGTTAGAGAGCAGACAATTTCACTCTTGACATTCTCCTTAGGACATATCATGTTAGGTCAACATGGATTCAGAGAGGTTGTCATTTGCTCACTCAAAGCCTCTTCTGTAGTAAACCTTGACATAACTTCTGTCCTTCACTCCTATTTTCTTCAACTCAGCGATAGACCATCAGGTTTTGAAAGATAGAAACTTGCTTTCCCTGAGCCTCTTAGTTATGACAGACTGAGATTTAATGCACACTTGTTCCCTTATAACCAGTTCCACAGGACTCATTAATGTTGCGAAAACCTGAAATCTGAAAGAGACAAGCTCCATATTGCCTAGCTATTTTAGCAAGTAGAGGAGAACAAATTTTAGAAGAACTCAGTATTGTATCTTTTTAAGTCATTTATTATTTTTAATATCTTTTGATAATAACCAAAAGATTCAAACAAAAGACTGAACAATAAGAAAACAAAATAAACCATCTTGCATGATATAATCCAAGTTAGAGTAAAGGTGTTCTATGGGTAGAGAGAAAAGTATATTGGTGGCCTCAAACTATTGTTTTACCTCTAAGAGTAGAAAACCATAAGTGTTCAGGTAGTATGTAGACTACTATATGGTAGTTGCCCACATAAGGTTATATGAATTGATGCAGGCTATTAATATTTAACGAGATCTCTATGCTAGGCCTAAGGCAGTTGACTGTTGGGGACAGTTAATGGAGGTAATGGTTGTCCTGATAAAGAGATGGTTGTCCTTAGTATATCCTATAGGAATGCTAAATATAAGATTCCCTCTGCCCAATAACAAACTTTATCGTTACCTTAGCCAGTGTCCTTCAATTTAGGACATTCAAAAGAATACACAAATGTTGGGGACCCACTTGGGACCAAAGAAAAGTCTGGTGTTGGCTAACTGATCAGAGGAAAAAGAGAGGGGAATACAGAGTGTGAATTATAACAAGAGAGAGGACACATTAGTACTAGGAAGTCATTTTGATACTGTTTTAGTTGTTTGATATTATGTGGTTAAATTAACCAAGATGGATGCCAAGTCCCAATACTTTTTCCTTCTTGAGGAGGTCATAATCCAAGATGGAAACAAAGCAGATAAAGGTCTCTGTGGGGTTCATACATCTCATCTATTAAATAGAGACATTTAGAGGATTTTTTTTCTTTTGAGGAGCAGAGACATTTGGCAGTTAAACGTTATAGAGTTAAAGGCATTTGGTATGAACTTAGTAGGTAAGTGGGTAAGGCCCCAACTAGCAAAATAAATAAAAGAAAAATTCTTAGTCTTAGCTCAGAGGAACCGAGTAGCTATATTCAGTTTCAGGATTGTCCAATATCTTCATTTGAGAGGACAAGTAGAAAACTAATCCTATTTCAACACAGTAGTTGGCCTCTCTCACATTGAACATTGAGGAAATGTCAGGATAAAGGTATATAGGAACTTATCCAACAACCAGTCTCCACATGGAGAGTAACTTTACAAATTTCAATAAGAATGCCCCTCCTTTAGTCACTTGCTTCAGATTTCAATATGAACAGATTAAGCTTATTTTACTATGAAGTCAATGCTTATTAGTATAGTTTGCCATTGGCTTCAGTGGTCTATGGTTATTGAATAGTAAACTGATTTACTAGGGTACAAAAAAAAAAAAAAAAAAAAAAACAAAAAACAAAGCCAGAGGTAGTGCTGAGAAGTCTTTTGATGTTAGTGAGAAGGGAATAAAATTAACCCCCTATGCTCCGATGGAGGAAGAGTGTAGGCAACTTAACTGTCAATTTTCTTTTTTACTTAGGAGATGGCCTGATTTTGTAATCTGATGAGTTTGGCGATCCCCAAGAGAAATCACAGATGAGAACCAAAATGACCCAGAACATGACTCGGTCTTGGGAACTTGACTGGGTTCATTTTTCTCTGTCAGTTAAAGAATTATAAGACAAGAAGTTTTCAAGCACAACATGCCGCAGCAGAGGCATATCAAAAGTAGCAGAAAGTGTAGTTTAAGAACAGGTGTTTCATGGGGATGGCTATCACATTCATGCAGGAAATACACAGAGAAAGTGACCCTCTGCAAAGCACAGGGGAGACTCCGAAGCTGGAAACCTAGTCCATCTCAAGGGCTGGCATTTGAAGGCCTCTAACGGCTTTCCTAAGCTAATGTAGGATTGGTCAATTATAAGGCAGATAGAAGGGTTGATTGACTATCACATTTGTCTTGCTCTAGCCTTGAAGTTGCAAAGACAGCCCATCAGCACCAAGCTTACTGGCAGGACACAAAGACAGTTGTTTCAAGCTCTTAGTCTTTTATTGAAAGTCAGGAGGATGATGGAGAAGCCATTTTGTGAGTTTGCCTACTACCTTGTCTTGACTACTCTTTGACTCTGTCAACCTACAGAGAGGTTCTCTAATACCTAGGCTCACAGACCAAATTTGGAGATCACTTTTACTGCTGGTATGGGCTTGAGAATACGGGATACTCTTACCTGCTATCACCTGACCAAAAGTTGATGAAAGGAGTATCAACTGTCAGGGTCCCTATAGGAATGTGATCTATGGGGGCCTTGATAAATCTTAAATTATAGCAAGGATACAGATTAGGAGACAATAATGAGACCATGACCACCTTTCTGACCTAGGCAGGGCTTCTCTCCCTATACTTCTACCTACCAGGAAGTTTGTCTGACTCCTAGGCTCTCAGTTTGGGACTTTTCCTATGTTATCTCCACTCTACATTCTCACATATCTCCTCTGTGTCCCCCCTCACAACTTCCTATCTTTCCCTATTTTCAGCTGTTTTTGAAATACTGAAAGCCTGTGCTCCAAACCAAGTTTAAATATATATTGCCAACATGTAAACTGAAATCATAAAATTAATGGTAGAAAAAAAAAGAAAGTATTTATTTCATATGGCCACATTGGGAAGAGGGAAGAAGAGGTATTATACCTGCCCAGTTAACCTTTAGGTTCCTAAAGTGATATTAAGGTGTAATAAGAAAGCCAAGTACATAGACCTGTAAATAGGACCAAAGAGTTGAACCAAAATTTGATCCAACTCTTCAAGACTGTGCTTTATTCATTCTGTAAGTTGTCTTGATAAATTGTTAGGATTTTATGAAATCTCATTTAAGAAACAGGTTTTCCTCTACTTGGGCCATGTTTTTGTTTTTGTTTTTGTTTTTGTTTTTGTTTTTGTTTTTGCTTTCTCTCACCACAAGATTCCTAGGAATATTCTCAGTTGTTGGAGCCCATTCTTTCTATAGTTAGATTATCAAAATGAGTCAGGAAGTTCTTTTTACAACATTTTCATTTCATCCAGGCATGTTACAAATGTAGTGCTCCCACATGCGCATGGAAATTGTATCTTCTAATGGAACACAAACAACCTATGAGGTGCTATATACTTAAAGAAAATAGACTCTATCCCCCAAACAGTGTCAACTGTCACTAGGCCTTGGCTACAAACTGAAACTTTTTATTCATCCCCAATACACACTTTAGTATTCAGTGGTTATTTTATATAGGAACTGTCCCAGGAAAGGCAACTTCTCTGAGTTTACTGTGCAGTGATCTTGTGAAATCCTGATCACACTGATTTGCTCCAGTCCTCCTTGACCTCTGGCAGTTGCAATTTTTCAACCCCTCTTTTAGGGCAAGTGGAGGTTCTTGGAACTGAAAAACTTCTATGTGGTAAAAGCACATAGTCAACCCTTTGAAATAGAAGTCCAGAGAGTGCTAGAAAATCTTGCCCAGAAATACATTAAGTAAAGATTAGTATCTAGAGTATAAATGAGATCCTTTTAAACAGACGGTAGTTTGGGTATTTGTGATTGCTCTTACTGGTGATCATAATAGTTTGCCCTTGGTAGTTAACTAGAAAGCCTAGCAAAGCTGAAGCATTATCTAGCCCTTCATGAGAGGCAATCATGTATATTATTGTGAGATTTTATAAGAGCTGAAAATTTTGAGAACCCCAATTTTTAAACAGATTTTTGCCTAGTAAAATCAATAGGGACTGCAGACATCACTGAAAAACAATGTATCCTCAGTACTATAGTACAACCGAGGTGGAGCACACAAAGGTTCCCTACTAACTTGCTCATTAGAACAGCTTAAATATTCAGTTGGTGGGCAATGGGGATGTGGTAAAATGGAGAAAATGTGAGAAAACTACTAATTCTTGCCAAGCAAACTTCATTCGTAGGAAAGCTACAGTTAGGATGTTTTGGATCCTGTAAGGCAGAAAATATCTTTATTTAATCCTCCTTTGAAGAACATAATAAGTTGAATAGCACAGTAGCTCACTCCTGTACTCCTCTGTAGTATAGAATAAGATAGAAAAATATGCATTCTCAGATACAAATAATATTTCCACATATCCTCTTAAGTAGGACAGATGTAGGTAGAGTTTCACTAACGTATCCCTATCTAACACATTTGGATAGATCATGCTTAGAATAACATGGATCATGAGAGATGTTAACTTGTTTCATGCCTCCATAGGACAGACAGAGTTAGATAGGATACTAGTTCACTCCTGACCTCCTCCATAGGACAGATCATGTTAGGTCAACATGGGTTCTGGGAGATAAACATTGGCTAACTCAAAGCCCCCTCCATAATACACTGTGACCTGAACTCTCTCCTTCACTTCTATCCTCTTCAAGTCACTGTTAGCGCATCAGGTTTCTGAAAAACAGACACTATCTCCCTCAAGCCTCTTAATTAGGACCTCTTAATGAGTTGAATGCACACAAGTTCGCTCCTAAAGTTACCCACAGAACTCATTAAAGTTGTGACATGCTCAGATTAGATATAGATAAGCTACCTCTTACCTAGTAGATATTTAAGAAAGTAAAGGGGAACATTTTTTAGAAGAACTCAGTACATAATCATATTAAGTAATTTATTTTGTTTATCTCTTCTGAATATAACTGAAAAATCCAAACACAAGACAGAACAATAAGAAAAAATAAACCATCTTGGATGATAGAAAGCAAGATAGAGTGAAAATGCTCCCTGGGTAGATTGATAAGTTTATTGGTGGCCTCAAACTACTGTTCTGTCTCTAAGAAGAGAAAACAGTAACTTTGGGGAAATATGTAGGGTTTATATGGTAGTTGCCTGTATGGGATTTGGTGAATTGTTGAAGGCTGTTAAGATTTTTCAACAACTCCATGCTTCCGACCAAGGCAGTTGACTGTTGGGGGCAGTTAATGGAGGTAGTGATTGATTTCCATGTCAATCAGAAACCATCCTAAGTACATCCTCTAGGAATGCTGAATAGAGGATTGCCTTTGCCCAATACCAACTTTCAGTTTATTTTGTAAGAATCCTTCTATTTTGAACATTTTCAAGAACACACCAATTTTGGGGGCATACTTTAGACCAAACAAATATCTGCTGTTGCCTAATTAATCAGGAGAGAGAGAGAGAGAGAGAGAGAGAGAGAGAGAGAGAGAGAGAGAGAGGAAGGAGAGAATTACAGAGAGAAATACAGAGAGACAGAGACTGGGAGACAGAGAGGGAGAGGCAGGGAGACAGAGAGGCAATGATAAGAAGAGATAGGACTCATTTGTTCTTTGGGCACTGTTACAGTTGGTTGATGACATGTGGTTACATTAACCAAATGTAGGACGAGTCACAAGTCTACTTCTATCTTGATAAAGTCATAATCTAAGATTGTGACAAAGCAAATGTCTACATTTCACTAATAGTGAACCCAATTCCCTGGTAATGTGAGCCCATAACCTATAAGACGTAGGCTTGTGTGAAATTCATACATTTTATCTACTAAATTTAGACTTTTGGAGGCTTTAATTGAAAGAAGAAAATTTTGTTAGAATGGATTAAAGTGAACTCATTTTGTATGGCTTTAGTGGGTAAGTGGGTAGGACCCCAGTTAGAAAAATAAAGAGAGGAAGGAATTCACCGTCTTGGCAGAGAGGAGCAGAGAAGCAGTAATCTGCTCAGGAGTGTCAAATAGCTTCTAGGGTGAGGGAGAGAAGAAAACTAACATTCAAGTCTATTTCAAAACAGTAGGTGAAATCTTTCTCATTGAAATTTGAGGGAGTATAGGGATAAAGTATAGAGGAACTTTTCCAACAGCCTGTCTGTCTCCATACAGAGAGAAGTTTTACAAATTTCACTAAGAATGCCCTTCCTTTAGGTACATGGATCAGTTTCACCCTGAACAGAGTGAGGTTATTTTACTATGGATCTAGGCCTTACGTCATTAATATTTGTTTGAAGTTGTGTTCACTGGTCTCTGGTTGCTGAACAGTTAACCTGATTTCCTGGAGTACAGAGACAGAGGTAGTTCTGAGAAAGACCCTCTTTGTTAGTAAGAAGGAAATAAAATCAATCTTCTGGGCCAGGATGGAATAAGGGTTTAGGCACCTCACCTGTAGAATTTTCTGTTCTTTTAAGGTTTAGTCTGAGTATGTGATCTGATAAGTTTGTTGATCTCCAAGAGAAATATCAGACAAGAGCCAAAATGACTCAAAACAGGACTCAGGCTAACGGACTTGATTGGATTCCTTTCCTCAATCAGTTAAAGAATCATAAAATGGGAAGTCTTCAAGGACAAAATGCCGAATCAGAAACATCTCAAAAGAGCAAACTGAAACTGTAGTTTAACAAAAAGGTGTTTCCTGGTAATGAGCACCACACTCTTGCAGGAGGTACACAGAGAAAATGTCCCTCAGCCAAGCACAGGCGAGACTCTGAAAACTGGAGACTCAGTCACATCTCAAGTACTGGCATTTGAAAGTCTCTAGGAGTTTTCCTCTCCTAATTTAACATTGGTCATTTTTAGACAGGTAGGTTGTTTAACTGAGTTGCATCAGCTGTGGACATATTCTCTTCTGACCTTGAACTTATGGAGTCAGTCCATCAGCAGGAGACTTGCTGGCAGGAAATAAAGACAGTTTTTTTTTTTTGAGCTCTTAATCTTTTATTTCATGTCAGGAGGGTAAAGAAGAAGCCATTTTGTTAGTTTCCCACATTTATTTCCTTGTCTTGGCTTCTGGAATTACCTTTGTACCAACAGGATGTCTCCCTAATACCTAGTCTCTAAGACCAAACTTAGAGGTCACTTTTACTGCTGTTATGGACTTGAGAATACTGGCTGCTCTTAACTGTTCTTAACCTGACCAAGGGTAGATGAGGGTAGTGTCAACTGTCAGGGTCCCTAGAGGAATGTGGATCTATGGGGCCTTGATAAATTTTAACTGATAGCAAGGATACAGATTATGAGACAACAGTGAGACCACCTTTCTGATCTAGGCATGGACTCTCTCTCTATTTTTCTGCCCACCAGGAAATCTGTCTGACTCCTAGTCTCTAAGTTTGGTATGTTACCTACCCCATCTCAACTCCCAACTTCTCACATATCTCCTCTGTATCCCCTTCAATACTTCATATCTTTCCCTATTTTTCAATTGTTTTTAAATTACTGGACTCAGCCTGTGTACCAAACAATGATTAGACATATATTGATAACATGTAAACTGAATACATCAAATTAACAGTAGAGAGAAAAAAGTATTTTTTTTCATATTGCCACATTGGGATGAGGGAACAAGAGCTACTGCATCTTCCCTGTTAAGCTTTTATTCCTGAATTTATATTACTGTTTAAAAAGAGATCCAAGGATATTGACATATAAATAGGAGTCCTGTTCAAACTGTAGTCCAAGCTTCTAAGGAGTGTGCTTTATTCATCCTGTAAGTTGTCTTGACAAACTGTTAGGATTGTATTAAATGTCTTTCATGGAGTCAGATTCCTCTCTGTTTGTACTATGTTTTGGTTTTATTTATTTATTTTATTTGTTTTTTGTTTTCTCTTAGCATAAGATTCCTAGGGAACTTTTAATTTGTTAGCGTTCATTCTTTCAATAGTTGGATGTCAAAATGAGGAGAAAGATTGTTTTAGAGCATGTTCCTTTCATCCAGGCCTGCTATGCATTTAGTGCTCCCACATGTACACGGAAATTGTATCATCTACTAGAACAGAAGCAACCTGTGAGGTGCTACATTCTTACAGAAAATAGATGTTGTCATCCAACCACCATCAACTGTCAATAGGTCTTGACTATAAACTTGGACTTTTGATTCACCCCTACGACACACTCACTGCATTATTCAATGTTTGATATTGAGCATGAACTCTAAAGGCAGCTTCTCTGACTTCATTTGTGCAGGGATTCATTAAATCCTGATAACAATGCTTTGCTCCAGTCTTCCTTGACCTCTGGCAGTTACCATCTTTTCTAAACCACATTTAATTTTCTAAACCATATTTTAGGGCAAGTGAGAGTTCTTGGAAGTGAAAAGCTTTTAGATGGTAAGAAGAAATAGTTAACCCTTTGAAATGGATGTCCACAGAGGGATAGAAAAATCATACCCTGAAGTACATTAAGTAAGGATTAATATCTAGAATATAAATGATATTCTTCGAAACAGAGTATAGTTTGGGTAGCTGTGATTGCTCTTTGTGATAATCACAGTGGCTTGCCTTTGGTGATTACCTAGAAAGCCTATCAAATCTGAACCCTTATTTATACCTTTATGAGATGTGATCATGTGTATTTTCTGAAATTTTATTAGAGATTAAAATGATGTGCCCCTCCATTTCTTCACAGATTTTTGCTTAGTAAAGTCCAGAGGACTGGCAGACATCAATGAAAAACTAAGTATCTTAAGTACTAGAAACTGAGGTAGAGAACACAATAATAGTTCCCTCCTAACCTCCTCATTAGGACAGCTTAACTACTGGATATGGGGGAAATGGGAAAATGTAATATGAAAACATTGAGATAAAAATACTGTTTCCTTCTAAGCATGCTTTATAAGCTACACTGAAGTAGAGAACACTCTAGGTCACTCATAACCTCTCCTGTACGAAAGAGATTGTTAGGATGCTATGGACCCTTAAGGCAGTCAATAGCTTTATACAAGACTCCATTGGGACAGGATAAGTTTGACAGCACAGTACCTCATTACTATACTGCTCCATAGTATAGATTAAGGTAGGAAAACAGGCATTCTCAGAGACAGATATTTCCACATAATCCCCCTAAGTAGGACAGAATGTTAGAATGCATGTATTAAGGAGATATTAACTCCTTTCATGCCTCTGTAGGACAGACTGAGTTAGAGAGCACACTAGTTCACCCCTGACTTCCCCTATAGGAAAGATCATGTTAGGTCAACATGAAATCTGAGAGATAGACATTGGCTCACTCAAAGCCTCTTCCATAAGACATTGTGATGTGAACTCTCTCCTTCACTCTTATCCTCTTCTAGTCACTGTTATAGAATGTGATTTCTGAAAGACAGACACTAGCTTGTTCAAGCCTCTTAATTAGGACAGAATGAGATTTAAGGCACACTAGTTCCCTGCTAAACCTATCCAAAGGACTCATTAAAGTTGGAAAAATCTCAAATCTAAGAGAGATATGCTACCTCACCCCTTGACATTTTAGAACATAAGGGGAACCAATATTGGAAGAATTCAGTGTGTGGTCATATTAAGTCATTTCTTTTGTTAATATCTTTTGAGAAGAACTGAAAGATTTAAACACAAGACAGAAAATAAAGCAAAGTAATCATCTTTTATGATATAATCCAAGATAGAGTGAAGACTTCATGTGTAAATAGAAAAGGTGATTGGTGGCCTAAAACTACTGGTCTTCTTCTGATTATAGGAAAAAGTCACTGTTGGGAAAGTATTTTGATTTTATATTGTAGTTGCTTAGTGGGTTTCTATGAATTGATGAAGGCTGGTAAGATCTATCAACAACTCCATGCCTCCGCTTAAGGCAGTTGACAGTTGTGAACAGTTAATGGGGTTGGTGGTTTGCCTGATAAAGAATAAGCAGCCATAGTACATCCCCTAGAACTGCTGAATATAAAATTCCCTTTGTCCAGTAACAAACTTTCAGTGAATATTGTCAGAGTTAATTTATTTATGATATTCTCCAGAACACACCAATTTTGGGGGCATACTTTGGACCCAATAGATGTCTAGTGTTTCCTAATTAATCAGAGGAGAGAAAGATGGGGTAGAAGGAGAGAATAATGACCAGAGTGAGAACTCATTAATATTAGAATGTTCTTTGGGTACAGTTACAGTTGGTTGATGTTATGTAGTTACATTAACCAGATAAGATGGTGACAAAGCAGATGGTTACATTTTGTTGATAATGAACCCAAATCCTTGAAAATATGAGCCCATTGCCTATAAGACATAGGTCTCTGTGATATTTATATATTTTATATATTTAATTTAGTCAATTAGAGGCTTTAATTTAAAGGAGAAAATTTTGTTAGAATAGATTAAAGTGAATATATTTAGGATGTTCTTAGTGGATAAGTGCCTAGAACTCCAATTAGCAAAATAAATAAACAGAAGAAGGAATTCACAGTCTTGGCTCAGTGTAGCAGTGTTGCTATCATCAGTTTCAGGATTGTCAAATAGCTTCTAGTGTGAGGGAAAGATGATCACTATCATTCAGTTCTATTCAAAACATTTTTTGGCCTCTCTCACATTGAACATTGAGGAAGTATCAGGATAAGGTATACAGGAACTTATTCAACAGTCAGTCTATCTCCAAAGAGAAAGCAATTTTCAAATTTCTCTACGAATGCCACTCCTTTAGGTACCTGGATCAGATTTGACCATGAACAAAAAGTGGGGTAACTTTATTATGGAGGCCAGGTCTTAGTTTATTATTATAGTTTGATGTTGTGTTCAGTGGTCTCTGTTTACTGAACAGTTAAACTGGATTTTCAGGGTACAAAGACTGAACTGGGCCTGAGAAGACCTTCTTTTGTACGTAGAAGGACATAAAATTGACCCCATGTGCCAGGATGGAGGAAGGGTATAGACAACTTACCTGTCAAATTTCCTGTCCCTTTATAGTTTGGACTGATTTTGTGATCTGTTGAGTTTGATGATTCCCGAAGAAAAATTCCAGATGTAAACCAAAATGAGCCAGAACATGACTCAGGCTGGGGGTCTTGATTGGGTACACATTCTCTGTCAGGTAAAGAATTATATGATAAGAAGTCTTCATTCAAAACATGAAGCATCACAGACATCTCAAAAGTATCAAACAAAATTGTAGTTTCAGACAAGGTATCTCCTGTTTATGAGGACCACACACTTGCAGGAAGTAAATAGAGAAAATGACTTTCTGCAAAGCTCAGGGGAGGACTAGAAAGATGGAAACCTGGTCACATCTCAAGGGCTGGCATTTGAAAGCCTGGAGGAGTTTTCCTCCCCTAATTTAATATTGGTCAGTTTTTAGACTGATATATATATATCTTCCTCTAGCCTTGAACTTATGAAGTCAGTCCAGCAGCAGCAGGGCAGGAAATAAAATCAGTTGTTTTGAGCTCTTAGTCTTCTATTTCATGTCAGAGGGTGAAGGAGGAGGGATTTTGTGAGTTTGCCACATGTATTACACTGTCTTGGCTTCTCTATTTATCTATCTTCCAATAATGAGACTCTTTGATACCTAGTCCCTCAGACCAAATTTAGAAGTCACTTTTAAGGATGCTATGGAATTGAGAATACTGACGGTTTTTAACTATTATCAAGTGACCAAGGGTAGATGGGGGAGTGTAAAAGGTCAGGGTCCCTAGAAGACTGTTCATCTATGGGGTCTTGGTAAATATTAACTGATATCAAGGACACAGAACAGGAGACAACAAGGAGATCACCTTTCTGACCAAGCCATTAATTCTCTGCCTATCTGAATGCCTACCAGGGAGTCTCTTTGACTCCTAGTCTCTCAGTTTGGTACTTTATGTACCCCATCTCCACTTCAACTTCTCACATATCTCCTCTGTGTTCCACTCCAACTTCATATTTTCTCTATTTTTTTCAGTTGTTTTTCAGTTATAGTACACAGCCTGTTGCCCAAACCAGGTTAAACATAAAATGCCAACATGTAAATTGAAAGCATCAAATTAACTGTATAAAGAAAAAAGTTATTATTTCTATGACTACATTGGAAAGAAGGAAGTATAGGAACTTAATCTCTCAAGGTAACCTTTGGTTTTATGAACTGATATTAAAATTTAAAAGAGAGCCTAGGATACAAATGTGTAAATAGGATTCCTGTTCAATATGTGGTCCAAGCATTGGCGGTCTGTGCTTTATTCATCCTGAAAGGTATCTTGACAAATTGTTAGGATTGTATGATATATTATTCAGGGAGACAGGTTCACCTCTGTGTAGGCCATTTTTTTTCTCTCAGCCTGAGATTTCTAGGGAAATTCTCTTTTTTGGGAACCCACTCTTTCAACAATTCAATAATTGTCAAAATGAGACTGCATTATCGTTTTAGAGCATGTTCCTTTCATTCAATTCATTTACACATTTCGTGCTCCTACATGTCCATGGAAATGTTATCATCTACTGGAGCATAAACAACCTATAAAGTATTACATACTTAGAGAAAAATCAACTCTATCTACTAACTACCAATCAACTCTCAATAGGTCTCTGTTCCACCCTGGTACTTTTGATTCACCCCCATTACACACTGATCTATTCAATTGTTGATATTGTGCAGGTACTGTCCCCGAATAGTCAACTTTTCTGAGTTCTTGGGTGAAGTGAGTTTGTTAAATCTTAATCACAGGGATCCGCTGCAGTCCTCCTTGACTTCTGGCAGTTAAAACATCAGCTTCCTCCATCCATCCTTCATAGACTATCCTGAGGTAGAGTGAACTCTAGTCCTCACTAACCTCTCCTGTAGGATATGTCAAGTTAGGATGATATGAATCTTCATGCAGACACGAGCTTACTCCCATCCTCCTTTGTAGGACAGAATGAGTTTGAGAAAACAGCAGTTCAATCCTCTACTCCTTCAAAGTACAGATTAAGGTAGGAAAACATGTATTCCCAAAGACAGATAATATTTCTACATAAGCCTCCTAAGTAAGATAGATGGATGTGGACCTATAATAGATCTTCCCTATACTCCTCTTTAGGACAAACCAAGGTTAGAACAACATGGATTAAGGACATGTTAACACCTTTCATGCCTCCATAGGATAGACTGAGTTAGACATCACACTATTTTACTGCTGATACCCTCCTTAGGACGACAGATCAACATGGATTAGGTTAGGCCAACATGGATTCTCACTCAAAGCCTATTCCATAGCACACTGTAAGCTAAACTCTCTCACTCCTATGCTCTTCAAATCACTGTTAGAAAATCTCTTTTCTGAAAGACATACACTAACTTTCTCAAGCCTCTTCCTAAGATAGGTGACATTGAAGGCAAACTGGTTCTCCCCTAACCTTATACACAGGACTCATTAAAGTTGTGACAACTTCAAATCTGAGAGAGACAAGCTACCTCCATAGATATTTTAGAATGTAAAAGGGAACAAATTTTAGAAGAACTTAGTATGTGATCATATTAAATAATTTTTTGTTAATCACTTTTGACTATAAATGAAATATTCAAGCAGAAATCAGAATAATAAGAAAAAATGACAAGAACAAAAACCAATATATATATATATATATATATATATATATATATATATATATATATATATATATATAAATATAAAACCCATCTTGGATAATATAATCAAAGCTAGAAAAAGATACTCTCTGGGTAAATAGAAAAGTTTATTGGTGATCTCACACTATTAGTCTGCCTCTGAGAATAGAAAATAGTACCTGGGGGAAATATGTAGATTTTTATACTGTAGTTATCCCTATGGGGTTCTATGAATTTATTCAGACTGTTAAGATCTATCAACAGCTCCATGCCTCTGCCCAAGGCAGTTGACTGTTGGGGGCAGTTAATGGAGATAGTGGCTTGCCTGAAAAACAGAAATCAGCCTTAGTACATCCCCTAGGAATGTTGAATGCAGGATATCCTTTGCCCAATAACAAGCTTTCTGAATACACTTGCCAGAGTCCTTATATTTAGGACATTCTCAAGAAAACAGCAATTTTCGGACCATACAAATATCTGGTATTGCCTAATTGATCAGAGGAGAAAGAGAGAGAGAGAGAGAGAGAGAGAGAGAGAGAGAGAGAGAGAGAGAGAGAGAGAGAGAAAGAGAGAATGAAACAGAAGGAAGTCTTATTAGGACTTGGATATTGCTATAGTTTTCTTGAAGTTATGTGGTTACATTAACCAAGATGGAGGTCAAGGTACAAGACTGCTTCAATCTTGATTAAGTCATAATCCAAGATGGTAACAAAGCAGAGGGTTACATCATTTTGCTCACAGTGAACCCAACTCCCTTATAATGTGAGATCATCACCTATCAGGCACAGTTCTCTGTGGGATTCATGTATCTTACCTATAAAATTATGACATTTAGAGACATTTAGAGGTAGAGTTTGTTTTTTTTTTTGTTTTGTTTTTGGTTTTTTTTTTAGAGCAGAGACTTTTGATAGTTTTTAGTGGGTAAGTGTATAGGGCCTCAATTTTCAAAATAAATAAACAGATGTTAATTCATTGTCTTTGCTTAGAAGTGCAGAGTAGCTATATTCAGTTTCAAGATTGTCAAATAGCTTCTAGGGAGAGGGCGAGAAGAAAACTCATTCAATTCTATTTCAAAACAGTAGTTGGCCTCTCTCACATTCAACATTGAGGAAGTGTCAGGATAAGGTACATAAAAAAGTGTCCAGTAGTCTGTCTCCACACAGACAGAAATTTTACAAAATTCCCCAAGAATGCCCCTGCTTTAAGCACCTGGATCAGATTTCACCATGAGCAGACTGAGGTATTTAATATGGAAACTATGCTTTAGGCTATTAGTATACTTTGAGGTTTCTTTACTGGTCTCTGGTTGCTGAACAGTTAAACTGATTTCCTAGGGTACAAAACCAGAGCTAGTTCTGAGGAGACCTTCTTTGTTAGGGAGAAGAACATAAAATGAATCCCTGTGCTAGGATGGAGGAAGGGTGTAGGCAGCTTACCTGTCAAGTTTACTGTCACTTTAAAGTTTGGCTAGATTTGTGGTCTGATGAGTTTGGTGATCCTCAAGAGATATTCCAGATGAGAACCAAAATATCCCAGAACATGAATCAGCCTTGGGTTCTTGACTGAGTTCATTTTCTGTCAGTTAAAGAATTGTAAGACAAGAAGTTTTCAAGCACAACCTGCAGCAACAAAGACATCTCAAAAGTCAGAAACAGACAGTAGCTTACCTAGTTGGCCATCATTGGGAAGAGAGGCCCCTTGGTCTTGCAAACTTTATATGCCTTAGTACAGAGGAACACCAGGAACAAGAAGAGGGAGTGGATGGGAAGGGGAGTTGGGGGGGGGGCTTATGGGGGACTTTTGGGATAGCATTTGAAATGTAGATGAAGAAAATACCTAATTAAAACAAAAAGAAAAGGTAATTTCTGGGGATGAGAACCACACTCATGCAGGAAGTACACAGAGAAAATGACCCTTTGCATAGCTCAGGGGAAACTCAGAAAGCTGGAACTGCAGTCACATTTCAAGGGCTGGCATTTAAAGGTGTCTAGCAGTTTTTCTTCCCTTATTTAGGGTTGATCAGTTTTAAGATTGGTGGGATGGTAGATTTAGTAGTGTCTGCTCTAGACAATTCCTCTCTGGCCTTGAACTTATAAAGTCAGTCCATCAGCAGGACACTTCCCCACTGGAAACAATGACAGTTATTTTGAGCTCCTAATGTTTTATTTCAAGTCAGGAGGGTGAAGGAGTAGCCATTGTGTGAGGTTGCCACACTTATAAACTTGTCTTGCTTTCTCTACCTATCTGTGTACCTTCAGGGTGTCTCTCTAATACCTTGTCCCTGAGATCAAACTTCAGGTCACTTTTACTGTGTTTATTGCTTGATAATACTGAGTGCTCTAACTGCTTTCAACTGACAAAAGGTAGTTGACTAGAGGTTCAATAATCAGAGTCCCTTAGAGATCTAAGGGGCCTTGATAAATTTTAACTGATGGCAAGGATACAGAATAGAAGTCGTTAATGAGACCACATTTATGTCCTAATCATAGCCTCTCATCCTGTCTGCCTGCCTACCAGGGATTCTGTCTAAATCCTAGTCTCTCAGTTTGGGACTTTTCCTACCCCATCTCTTCTCTAACTCCTCACATATCTCCTTTCTGTCCCACTCACAATTTCCTATCTTTTCCTAATTTTTCAGTTATTTTTGAACTATTACACTCAGTCTGTTGCCCAACCAGGATTATACATAAATTGCCAACATATGAACTGAAAGCATCAAATTAACAGTAGAAAAAAAATGATTTATTTCATATGGCTACATTGGGAAGAGGAAAGAGGAGCTTTTCTACTTCTCCTGTCAACCTCTGGGTTCCTAAATTGATATTAAGATTTAAAAAGAGAGCCAAGGATATAGACATATAAATAGGAGTCCTGTTCAAAATGTGCTCCAATTCTCCAAGGATTGTGTTTTATTCATCCTTACGGTGTCTTTACTTATTGTTAGGATTTTATGAATTTTTGTTCTGGGAAACAGGTTCCCCTTTTCTTGGGTCATTATTCCTAGACAAATTCCTATTTGTTGAGACCCATTCTTTCAATAGTTGGACTTTGAAAGGGAGACAGGAAGATCTTTTTAGAGCATTGACATTTCATCAAGTCCTGTTATACATTTAGCACTCCCACTTGTGCTTGGAAATTTCATCATTTCGTGAAGAATAAAGAACCTATGAATTCCTACATCTTTATAGAAAATTGATTCTACCCTCTAACCACCATCAACTGTCAATAGATCTTGGCTAAATACTAGAACATTTGATTCACAGTACACACTGCAGAATTCACTGATATTGGGCAGGTATTGTCCTTGAAAAGGTAGCCAACCGCCATCAACTGTCAATATGTCTTGGGTACTGATTTAAATTTTTTATCCACCCCCCAATACACTTTGAACTATTTAATGGTTGATATTTGGACAGGTACTGTCCCTAAAATGACAGTTCATGGGTGTACTGATCTAGTAGAATCCTAATCTTACTGACACATTTCAGTCCTCCTTGACCTCTTTAAGTTACAGTTTTTCTAACTTTTCTTTTAGCAAAAGGGTGAGTTCATGGAATTGAAAAGTTTGTATATGGTAAAAGTAAATAGTCAACACTTTGAAATGGAAGTCAACAGAGTAATAGAAAAGTCTTCCCAGAAACTCAATAAGTAAGGCTTAGTATCTAGAGTGTAAATGAGATCATTTTAAATAGTATATGTTGGATAGCTGTCATTGCTCTCCCTGGCAATCACAATAGCTTGCCCTTGTTAGCTAACAGGACACCTAGCAAAGCTGAACCATAATTTGTCCTTTCCTGAGAGGTGAACATATATGTTATTGTGAGATTTTATTAGAGCAGAAACTAGTGTGTCCCCCATTTTTCAACATGGTTTTGCTTAATAAAATGAGTGACCTTATAGACACCACCGAAATACCATGAGTAAATTATTCCATCTACTACATTAAATTAGAGAGACATGTTTGTTTACAGAAGTCCCATTTTTCCTGTTACCCACCAAGACTCAGGAAGTTCAATTATCTGGTATACAGTATAAGATTGGAGTAGGTCGTCCTGCTATGAAGAGGAGAATGTATATATAGTCTTATCTTCAAAATCAGACTTTATTTCAGATTTTGTCTCATTGATGATGATGACTGAATTGCAAGCAAACTGAAACCAAGACCTTCTTCAGTTCAAGGAAAGATTTTGGGGATCTAGCCTGTGGGTCCTTCATGTTTTAGAACTCTAGTGTCCTATCTTGCAACACTGAGGGAAAGAAATATCTTAAGAACACACTGTATATCCAGGTTTTCTTTCCAGTACTTTGGAAATCAAAATACTATTTATTTACCTGCTTATTTCCACCAGAAAGGAACCAGAGAAATTCATGTCATGAAATAAAACTTTTTCGTTTTTATTCAATACCTCTGCCTATGGCTGTCTCCTCTGTTTTAGCTTGTTTGTTCCTGTTGTTCATATTCTATAGTTTATAGACAACAAGTGCCTGTACTTAATAGACCAAGAGTATAATCTCAGTCCAAAAAGACAATAAATTGTAATTTACTTCTAAAATTACAAGTATAATGAGTATATTATATGTCTAGAAGAAGGATTCTAACTTTAAAGATATCTGTTACAGCATATGTCTGTATGACCACCATAAAGCATTATAAACCAGCAGTAGAGTTTTTGTTAGTCTCCAGCATTTGTCGGTTACTGGCCATTCTGTCTGACAAATTATTTGAATATTGCCTTTATAATGTAAAAGACCAAGTTAACTTTAATTTCTGTATTTAAAAGCTCAGTGATGAAATGTGCCCTGATTCTGAATGTTATAACTGAGGTAGAAATTTTCAATGAAATCAAGTTTAAATAATTCAAAACTAACTCTTTCACTCAGGAGCCTAAAAATTCAAAGGAACAAATCCTATCAGATTCCATGATGACTTCAGTTAATTAGTACAAGTTTGTTGACAAGTAAATACTAAAGTCCACATGTTTCTTGTGAGGCAAGTGTAGAATTCCCTGATGTATGTTTTGACTCTTGAGTTATTTTTATTGGCAGAGACCAAGGTATGTAATCATCATAAGGATTATGAGTAACATGTAACTGCCTGAGTCTAGAGTTTCCTTGTCAGTTTCCACAAGGAGAGTCATCACTTTCATTTTCTTTCCCCTTCCTTCCTCTGTCCTTCCTTTCTCCCTACCTTTCTCCCTATCTCTCCTTCCTTCCTTCCTTCCTTCCTTCCTTCCTTCCTTCCTTCCTTCCTTCCTTCCTTCCTTCCTTTGAATTTGTCTTTTGTATGTAGCAAAAGTACTGTTCTCTCTCTAATCTAGCAATAAATCTCTTCCTGCAGAATATGTAAACATTAGAACAAGTCCAAAACCAAATCATTCTTCTTGGATACAATGTCTTAGATGTCAATATTCACAGAGGAATTTCTAAATTCCCTCTTAGACCTATTATTCAAGACATAATATCTGAGTCAAATCGTTAATTCACAGTAGAGTTCATGAGTTGAGGTCACAAGGTTTTCAGTCTCACAGAGTAAACCCATTATCTTAATCACATGTCAAAGCTGGCTCCTGAAATAGGTACAGGTCCTTTAACATCTTAGGTTAACATGGAAGTGACAAGAGAGAACTAAGACATATAGTTCCCAAATTAGGCAACAAAAAGGAATCCTTTAGCCAAGTACAGAAGTACAAATACTAATGGAAGTTTTAAATGAAGAAATGAATGGTTTTGTGTTTGTCTTCAAGGGGATTGCTGAGGGGAATTGTCTTCTTGAATGAGCAGGGTTATTAGAGCAGCTATTAACCCCAGCAGAAGGGAGAATGACAGATACACAACAGCATGCTGGGGCTTCTGAGGAGAATTAAGGCCCATGAGGCCATTTTTAAACATCTCAGAAGAAGAAAGGTGTTGCAGTATACTTGAAATTATATCTCTGATTCTCCAGCAGGCCACAGGGGAAGATAATTCTGAGAAAGGAAATTGGGAGTCAGAGGATGTGAGAGATTTAGGGAGGAGCACATCTATTTGAGATTTGCCCATTAAGTAGATAAATGGGGGAATATGTGGCCCCTAGTCACCTGTTGGTGTCCCTGATGTTTTGGAGTCTAGCATCCTCACTTGGGGAAATGAGAAGTACATGTACACCATGAGTCTGCAAGGTAATTACGGATGCACAGGCATGTATTTTAGGAGTCATACCAATAGCTGTGAGGGTAGTGAGAGAATATAATGCTAGCACAGGTACTGGGGCCTGAGCAGCAGTTAGGTCTGGATTCTAAAAGAAAGGAACAGTAATTTATATAAACTGAACTCAAGGGAGAGGAGACCATGTTTTACCATTATGAAAAGGGAGGAAATCCAGTCATAACTAGATTATAATGTCTAATATTTTTATCACAATCTCCTCTTGTCTCCATATGCATCTCTGATTCTGATGCTCTCTGAAAGAATTCAGAGGATGTATGCAATGTAATATAATGCACAGACAATATTGTCAGGTAATGTTGCATATTCCTAATGGTAAAGAGTGATAATGGAAAAAAAAAAGAAATTTGAAGGATTTGAAGGGAAACACTCTTGGAGATGAGAGTAGACATTGGCCAAAAACAAACAAGCAAACAAACAAAAACAAACAAACAAAAAAAAAACACATTGTGAAGTCCTGCATGTTTTTGAATAGGTTTTTTAGTAGTTCTAAAATTTCTGAAAGGGAACCCTTTCTTGGGGGAAGTATTTCTTCTGTTCTACAGTGAGACTATAAGGCCCATTTAAGTTGATTATTAATGGTTCCCTTACCAAATGTTGCTTGCTTGATTTCTTTTACATTTCCTGGAAGATTACAATGCTATGTGTCTACTTACGCCCAGAGTTAGAGTCAGAGCCCATTCTTTTGCCTTGTAATGATATTCCTTAACTTCATTTCCTAGTTTTGATAACTGATTAACTTTATTACCTGATTAACTGATGAGCAAGGAAAGCACAATCCTTGTGGGAAAATATAGTAGAGAAAAGGATTAGTAACTCTAAGGATATTTGAAATAGGGACATCTGTCCCCAAGGCTCAGAGACTATTGCCGAAAACTTTTTAAAAGATTTTAAGCAACAAAGGCTAGGGGAAGACAAAAGTTAAATAGCATCATCCAGACATGATGGTGACATTGTTTTCATAAATTCCCTCTAGCTGTGGTGGCATGTGTAAGACCTGCATAATATTAATCCAGTTAATATTCCAGTATGCACTGGAAAAGAGGCTCAGGAGTTTCCACCTCTAACTGACAAACTAATGACAGTTGGTGGCTTCTAGGGAAGTGTAGTGGTTAGCATGAGAGAGGAAACCATATACTCATCTTTGTGAATGCTTAGTCACTTGAACTTAGTACAACTATTTGGGAAAGATTAAATGGGTGTGGCTTTGTTGGATGAGGTATGTAACAAGGAGGTACAAGCCAATAAACAGCACTCTCTCAGGGCCTCTGCATCAAACTCCTGCCTCTAGGTTTCTGCCCAATCCTACAGACTTCCTTCCAGTGATGGACTATGGTATGGAAGTATAAGCAAAATGAACCCTTTCCTCCCCAAGTTACACTCAGTCATGGCATTTTATCATATCAATAGAAACTACTACAAAGCCACTGTAAATTTAAAAAACTCTTATGCTTGTTATATAAGTATGGGTAACTTTAGAACAAAATAATAGATTATATTTCCAAACAATATTTATTGACAACATTGAATGTATTAGTAAACTTTTTGTCACACTCTATACCTTGAGAAGTTGAGTTCAGTCACCTATCCTTAATATGGTCATTAAAAGATCCAAATTAACAGTAAAAACCAGAAAAGACTTATTCAATGTGGCTACATGGGAAAGAGGGATAAAGAGATATATCAACTTTCTGAAGTCTCTAGTGTACACCATGATGCATTGGTATGAGACTAAAATTTAAATCGAGGGCCAGGGATATTCACATCTAGCATTTGCGGTCACAATGTGACTTCTATCCACCATCAACTGATTCATCACTGTCTGATTATTAGTCTTATCTGGCAAGGTTGTTTGAAGTTTGTTAAAATTATCCCTTTGTCTGGATTCTTTTCATTCGCCCCAAATGAGATTTCTGTGAAAATTAACATTTTTATGAAGTCTGTTGTTTCACTAGTATGATAGATTGAGAGACAACTTCATTTTTGTTAGGCCTGTTATAGAAGGAACCCACTCTGAAGGCCTTGATCAACTCTAATTTCTTATGAAGGATAATCAAGGTTATATTTGTTACTTCTAATTATCATTACTTTCTCTGAGTTATGACTGATATATTTTAATATGTCAATGTCCTTAGTTACAGGGTAGGGTATAAAAGCACCATTAGGAGAAATGAGTCTAATAAGTATTCTTTCTTCTTTGATGTAATAGTGCTGTCACTTCACTTACACAACATTGTGTGTGTTATGGCCTCAGATAGGTTGAAGTAATCCACAACCTTAAGTTTTTCCCTGATCTAGTGAAATATATAGGTGGAGGTACTCAGTATTCTTTATCCTTATCTAGGAGATAAGGTAAAAAAGAGGAAATTTGCTTTCAGTATTTGACCATAGATCTGCCCGTACCATCCTTGTGTCTAACAGTTTCTGCTAAGGGCCTCAACTGTGATAGACCTAAAGTCCCTTCTTTGTCATATGACTATGCATATTCCCTTCTTTCTCACATATCCAACCAAATTCCTTGTCTGGCCTTTATCCCTTCAGCTCCCAAAATACCTAACCGACCATATGCCCATCCAATGGCCCTGTTGTGTCATATACACACCTATGACTTTTGGCTGCCCCCAACCATTGGATACCAAATTCTGACTATGGAAACTTCCTCCCTTTTCAAATGCTCACTCAAGTTTCTTGACTGGCCCCCAAATCTTGTGAAACCTAAATCTCTCCCTTGTCATGTATCCATACAAACTTCCTCTCTTTTCATGTACCCACAGAAATATCCTCCTTCATCTCTGCCTCCCTCCAATGACTCTATCCATCCCAAATCCTTCCCTTGTTCCCAATGGAACACCCTCCTCTCTAGCTCCCTCCATTGTCTCTATCCACCCAAACTCCCCCCTTGCTTTTGACTGTTTTGACTGCCACCTGAACTCCCTCCACTCTACCTCCTTCCATTGTCTTTATCCAACTGAACTCCCTCCATTGACTTTGCCTGCCACCCTTGTCTCTATCCACTCAAACTCCCCCTTTATCTCTACCTCCCTCCCTTGTCTCTACCCACCTGAACTCTCTCCCCTTTCTATACCTCCCTCCATTGTCTCTATGTACCCAAACTCCCTCCCCTTTCTCTACATCCCTCCATTGTCTCTATCCACCCAAAATCCCTCCCTTGTCTCTACCTCCTTCCATTGTTTCTATCCACCCAAACTCCCTCCCCTTTCTCTACATCCCTCCATTGTCTCTATCCACCCAAAATCCCTCCCTTGTCTCTACCTCCCTCCATTGTCTCTATGTACCCAAACTCCCTCCCCTTTCTCTACATCCCTCCATTGTCTCTATGTACCCAAACTCCCTCCCCTTTCTCTACCTTCCTCCATTGTCTCTATCCACCCAAAATCCCTCCCTTGTGTCTACCTCCCTCCATTGTTTCTATCCACCCAAAACCCTCCCTTGTCTCTACCTCCTTCCCTTGTCTCTATGCACCCAAACTCCCTCACCTTTCTCTACATACCTCCATTGTCTCTACCCACCCAAACTCCCCCTTTATCTTTACCTCCCTCCCTTGTCTCTACCCACCTGAACTCCCTCCCCTTTCTCTACCTTCCTCCATTGTCTCTATCCACCCAAAATCCCTCCGTTGTCTCTACCTCCTTCCCTTGTCTCTATCCACCCAAAACCCCTCACCTTTCTCTGCATCCCTCCATTGTCTCTACCCACCCAAATTCCCTCTCTTTTCATGTACCCATAGAAATTCCCTCCTTCATCTCTGCCTCCCTCCAATGACTCTATCCATCCCAAATCCTTCCCTTGTTCCCAACACCCTCCTCTCTAGCTCCCTCCATTGTCTCTATCCACCCAAACTCCCCCCTTGCTTTTGACTGTTTTGACTGCCACCCTTGTCTCTACCCACCTGAACTCCTTCCACTCTACCTCCTTCCATTGTCTTTATCCAACTGAACTCCCTCCATTGCCTTTGCCTGCCACCCTTGTCTCTATCCACCCAAACTCCCCCTTTATCTCTACCTCCCTCCCTTGTCTCTACCCACCTGAACTCCCTCCCCTTTCTATACCTCCCTCCATTGTCTCTATCCACCTAAAATCCCTCCATTCTCTCTACTTCCTTCTGTTGTCTCTGTGCACCCAAACTCCCTCACCTTTCTTTACATCCCTCCCTTATCTATATCCACCCAAACTCCCCCTTTATCTCTACTTCCCTCCCTTGTCTCTACCCACCTGAACTCCCTCCCCTTTCTCTACCTCCCTCCATTGTCTCTACCCACCCAAACTCCCTCCCTTGTCTCTACCTCCTTCTCTTGTCTCTATGTACCCAAACTCCCTCCCCTTTCTCTACATCCCTCCATTGTCTCTATCCACCCAAACTCCTTCCCCTTTCTCTACCTTCCTCCATTGTCCCTATCCACCCAAAATCCCTCCCTTGTGTCTACCTCCCTCCATTGTTTCTATCCACCCAAAACCCTCCCTTGTCTCTACCTCCTTCCCTTGTCTCTATGCACCCAAACTCCCTCACCTTTCTCTACATACCTCCATTGTCTCTACCCACCCAAACTCCCCCTTTATCTCTACCTCCCTCCCTTGTCTCCACCCACCCTAACTCCCTCCCCTTTCTCTACCTCTCTCCATTTTCTCTATCCACCCAAACTCCCTCCCTTGTCTCTACCTCCTTCCCTTGTCTCTATGCACCCAAACTCCCACCCCTTTTTCTACATCCCCCCATTGTCTCTATCCACCCAAACTCCCCCCTTTCTCTACCTCCCTCCATTCTCTATCCACCTAAAATCCCTCAGATACCTCTACCTACCTCCCTTGTCTCTAGGCACCCGAACTCCCTCCATTGTCTCTACCTCCTTCTGTTGTCTCTATGCACCCAAACTCCCTTGCCTTTCTCTACATCCCTCCATTGTCTATGTCCACCCAAACTCCCCCTTTATCTCTACCTCCCTCCCTTGTCTCTACCCACCTGAACTCCCTCCCCTTTCTCTACCTCCCTCCATTGTCTCTACCCACCCAAACTCCCTCCCTTGTCTCTACCTCCTTCCCTTGTCTCTATCCACCGAAATCCCTCCCTTGTCTCTACCTCCCTTGTCTCTAGGCACTAGAACTCCCTCCCTTGTCTCTACCTCCCTCCATTGTTTCTATGCACCTGAACTCCCTTCCCTTTCTCTAACTCCCTCCCTTATTTCTATCCACCCCAACTAGCTCCCTTGTTTCTACCCACCTGATGAACTCCATCTCTTGTCTCTCCCCCCCCCCCTTGTCTCTACCCACTGGAACCCCATCCCTTGTCCCCTACCTCCCACCCTTGTCTCTAAGCACCAGGACTCCATCCATTGTCTGTAACCACCCAACCTCCTTCCTTTGTCTCTACCCACCCAAACTCCCTTTCTTGCCATATATCCACCATTTCTCCTCCCCCTTTCTAGTTCCCCCTTTAGTGACTCAAAAGAAACATATATTTTCAAATTTTAATCAGTTTATTTTTAACATCAATATGTTAATTTTTATTTGGGGGCTGGGGTTCTGGGGAATTCCCAGCACTGAGATAGCCATCTTATTGGCTATCTGCCTAGGTCATGGTTGTAGTAGCGACTGCTTCTCCGCTGGTCGGTTCCTCCTCGGGGGGCTTCACAGCTGCCTCCCCAACGACTGCTGCCGCCTCCCAGACCATTTCTTCCTCCTCTACAGCTGGAGCAGCTGCTGGTGCCTCAGGTGCAGCAGGTGTAGTTGCTGCCTCAGGTGCGGCAGGTGCAGCTGTTGCCTCAGGTGCGGCAGGTGTAGCAGGTGCGGCTGCTACCTCAGGTGCGGCTGCTGCCTCAGGTGCAGCAGGTGTAGCAGGTGCGGCTGCTGCCTCAGGTGCGGCTGCTGCCGCTGATGACTCAAGTGAGGCTGCTGCCTCAGGTGCGGCTGCTGCCGCTGATGACTCAGGTGAGGCTGCTGCCTCAGGTGCGGCTGCTGCGGCTGATGACTCAGGTGAGGCTGCTGCCTCAGGGGCGGCTGCTGCGGCTGATGACTCAGGTGAGGCTGCTGCCTCAGGGGCGGCTGCTGCCGCCAGCATGGTTGGCTCCTTGGCCACTTTGGACTTCTTAGCCACAGGTGGAGTAGTTTCTCCGATGTCTTTCTTTGTGGAAGCCTTTTGGGCGCCACCGCGTTTCCCACGCTTGTTGGTCTTCGCACCCTGTAATGATAAGACACAAGAGGGTTAATTCACGTAGAATGAAGTCAAGATAAGTAAAGGGGACTTTGTCAAAAAGGTGAAGGTAGATAAGGGGATTTAGTCCAGACAGGGGAAAGCTAGTCACTTTAGGGAACAGTAAATCAAGGGAGAGAGCTCTAGTAGGGTGGGTCATCTTACCTTTCCACAAAGAATGTGAGGAGGATAAAACTTGCAGGCTGCCTTGGTCCTAATTGGCATTATAGGCTTCACCTCCTGAGAATCGGTGGATGAAGTCGGAACATCCATTTCCGATCCGAAATCCTTTGATTTCTTACACGAAATCCTTTGATTTCTTAGTAACCCTCGCCGCCAACAGCTTTCAAGTGTTGCTACCTCGAGAGCTCGGGAGCAACTGCCAGAGCATTGAAGGCCACACCCATAAAGTCTGGTTCGTCACCAGGTCCTCAGCCAATAGTAGGCGAGCACGTGCTCAGCCGTCACAAAGCATGGCTATGATGCACGAGCGTGCCTGGTGAAGGAGCAGAATGTACCATTTCTGACACTCATGGGGGAGAGAGAGATGGAAACTAAGAAGGAAAAGAGAGTCTAGTTTTAGTAGGAGGCTTCCCCTTCAACAACCCCAAGACAACTTGTCCATGTCATTCTTCCTCATACATTCACTTTAGTTATGTTAGAACACACAATAGAGCATTTGATTCTCTAAGTTATTTCCTAAGTTTCTCCATGCTCAATGGTTTAGTCCAATATGTCTCTCTTAATCGTTGGTTAGTAACCTGAAAGTCGTCCCTAAAATCATTCCCAAGTAACACTGATATATTTGACTATCGGTAGCTATGTCAATCATATACCAACCTGTACAAAAACAAACATCTAGGTTCCCACCAATAAGCTACTCATATCTACCCACGGGGCATTTTATTCTGCCTACCCCATTTTCTTACGCAGACTTCCCATGTCCTCTTCCAGGGTCAAGCTTGGTGATAGTATCCCAGTACCCTATACTTCTTTTTCTACATCTCACCATATCTAGCCTATGTACCAAAGCGTAGCCTTCCTGCCTGTATCTTGTAGTAGGTACCTCTAGGATCCTTTGAGGTTCAAATATGTCACCCCACCTAGTCCCACCGTTAAGTCTTATAGCCAACATCGAGTCTCCCACCAGTATTGTTTCTATTGACATCTACTCACAAGACCCTTTCCAACATCTACACCACACTTCATACAAAGACTTCCCAGGTCCTCCTTCATGGGCTAGCCTGTTGAGTATATACTGCCGTGCTGGCACCACACCAATCCATACCCACTCTCCTCATGTTTTCTTCCCATGTCTAGCCTGTTCTATATATCCCACACTACCAGATACATTTTTTTAACACATTTTTAACACATTTTTTTTAACACAGTGTAACAGATTTAACCTAAGTACCACAAGCAATTCCCAGTCCTAGCCTCCACACTATCTTGGCTTGTAATAGTGAGTTTTGGGCTTCAATATGATCCCAAATTCAGTTCCAGCTTAGTCTGAATACCTCTCTTAGAAGATCTGAAGATCTTCTGTAGGCAACCATTGATACAGTGAGAGTTCATGAGTACAGTAATCCTATTATGTCAAGAAAACATAAAAGGATTGTTTTTTCAACAGGGATACATTAGCAGAAGTTCAATGAAGAAATATGATATTGGGTTAAGAAATCAAGAGTTACCTATAAATGGCTCATATTCTAATATCAAGATTCAAAAATGTGATATAACTTTATGAATAATAAATTATAATAATTTCTTTATTTTATGGATTTTTATTTTCCAACTTTATTCTGGCATAATTTAGAATATTTCTACACCATTTAACATATGAAATGTCAATGTTCTAACTTAAAAATGTGATTTATTTAAATCAAAATGTTTTTTGAGGGACAATGCTAGTTATTGTCCTATTGTTGTGAGGAGACACTGTGACCAACATAAATTATAAGAAAAATCCATTAATTGGAGGTTTGACCACAGTTTCAAATGGTTCATACATGATCTTCATGGGGGGAGAAGTTGGGAGTTGGGAAGGAATAGAAGCCAGACAGGCATGATGCTGGAATGGTAGCTGAGAGCTCGTATCTGATCTATAAATTTCAGGCAAGAGATAGAGACCTAGCCTGGCATGTGCTTTTGAAGCCTCAAAACCCACTCCTACTGACACAGTTCCTCCAGAATCGACTTCTATTCCAACAGGGTAACCTTCCTAATCCTTCCCAGACAGTTTCATTTACTCAGGAATAAGCATTCAAAGATATGAGCTTATAGCTTATCACCACAGGTACTAAGAATCACAGTTAATTCTTATGGATTTGAGGTATTAAAATTTCTCAATTCAGAATTGGAATGGATTTTATAGTGCATTGTGGATTAATTTATATTTTTTTGTGTATGTGTTTGTTTCAGGCCCGACCTGTTTGATTGGAATAGTGTGGTTTCACAGCACTCAGCCACCCAAAGACTGGAACATGCCTTCAACATTGCAAAATGCCAGTTAGGCATAGAAAAACTTCTTGATCCTGAAGGTTGGTAGATTCTTAGACTGCCTTGATTTTTATTACAGTTTATCTTTATTTCTTGTTTGTCATCTCATAGAGACTTCACATTTTCATATAGTAAACACAAAATTTAAAAAATAAATTGTGTAGAATGAGGCCTTATCTCAACAATAACAAAATATAGAAAGTCATGTAACAATGTTTTCCTGTGTTCTGATAATACAAAAATGCTATTGTCTATCCTAGATTATAAGTTGACATATCAATTTTTTCAATATACAAAATTTTTTTAAATGAAGTGTGAGGGCAAAAAAGGAAACAAAAACCAAGTTTTGACATGGAATTACCTCATGGATGTAGCATAACATATTAGAGAACATTAATTCCAAATAATTACAGATAGTTATCCAAATATTATATATATACACACATATATACAAACACACACACACACAGACACAGAGACACAGATACACACACACACAGAGACACACACACACAAATACCACCCTGGGGAGGTCCTCAATTTGAAGGTATTCCCTCTTTTGACTTCATTAACTGGCAGAGAACAGAGAAGCTTTTATCTTTTTGTTATATTATCCTTAACTAAGTTTCATCTTTGTTACCAAAGCTACAAATCCAAATCTAGACACCAGATTTACTCAATGAGACACATTCACATTGTGCCAAGTTTGTTAGTTTTTTATCCGTTTGCTGACACATTACTACACTAGTAGAAATTTGAGTACAAAATTTGTGGGATCTGAAATATAAATGGGAACTATTACTTTGGCAGAAGGTGGAGAATAGCAAAAACTGATAAGTTAAATGATCTTTGATATATTAAATATTTTTGTCTTTTTAAAATGTATTAACTTATTCAGTTTACAACCAAACATCAACCCTGATTTTCCTCTCAGTTACCCCATTACAAAAATCCTCACCCAGTCCACATTCCCCTTCTCTTTTTGAGAAGATACCTTTGGGTGTCACCACCCATGAGCAAAACCCATTTTAGAACGTAAAAGAGAATAATTTTAGAAGTACTAACTTTGTGATCATATTAGGTAATTTCCATTGTTAATCTAATTTAACTATAGCTGAAAGATTCAAACAAAAGGCAGAAGAGTAAGAAAATAGAAAATAAACTATCTTGGATTATATTGTCTAAGGAAGAGTAAAGATGCTCCATAGGTAGATAGAATAGTTTATTGGTGACCTCAAACTACTAGTCTGCCACTGAGAAAAGAGAAGAGTAACTGATGAGAACATAAATTTTATACTGTAGTTACCCACATCGAGTTTTATGAATTTATGTAGACGGTTAAGATTTATCAACAACTCCAGGCCTCTGCTGAAGGCAGTTGACAGTTGGAGGCAGTTAATAGAGGTAATAATTGGCCTGATAAACTGAAGTCAGCCTTAGTTTATCCCCTGAAAATGAGGAATATAGGGTTTGCTTTGCCTGATAACAAGCTTTCTGTTTACCTTACTAGAGTAGGACATTCTCACCACACAACAATTACGAGGCCTACTTTGGACCAAACAAATATCTGATATTGCCTACCAGAAAGAGGGGTGAGAGAGAGAGAGAGAGAGAGAGAGAGAGAGAGAGAGAGAGAGGAGAGGAGAGAGGAGAGAGAGGGAAGAGGGAGAAAGATAGCCAAAGTGAGGACTCATCAGAACTAGATAATTCTTTGGGTACTGTTACAGCTATTTGAGGCTACATGGTTACATTAACTCTTTAATGTTATGTAGTTACATTAAACAAGATGGAGGCCAAGTCACAAGACTGCTTCCATTTTGATGAGGTCATAATCCAAGCTGGTGACAAAGAAGATGGTTACATTTTTTGACAGTGAACACAGCTCCCTAATACAGTGAGCCCATCAACTCTCAGGCATAGGATTCATATACATTACCTATTAAATACAGACATTTAGAGGCTTTAATTGAAAGCAGAAAATTTTGTTACTTAGAAAGAATAAAGGTAAAATCATTTTGTATTATCTTAGGGTATGTGGATAGGTACCCACTTAGCAAAAGAAGTTCGATGATGGATCAGTTTCATCAAGAAAAGTGAGAGGTCAAATTACTATGGAGTATAGGTGTTAGGTAATTAGTACAATGTGAAGATGTACTCACTGGTCTCTCTTTCTAAACAGTTAAACTGGCTTCCTAGGGTAGAAAGACTGAGCTGGGCCTGAGTAGATCCTATTTTATAGAGTGAAGGACATAAAATTAACCCCATGTTGCAGGATGGACAGAGGGTATAGGAAACTTACCTGTCAAATTTCCTGTCTCCTAGCAGTTTTGCTGAATTTATGATTGGATGAGTTTGGTAATCTCTAAGAGATATTCCAGACAAAAACCAAAATGACAGAGAACATTTCTCAGGCTAGGAGTATTGATTGGGTTTATAAATTTCAGGATTTTCAAATATGTTCTCTGTCAAATTATTATTTGAATAGAAATCTTGAATCACAACACATAGTAGCAGAGATATGTCAAATGTAACAAACACAAAAAGTAGTTTTAAAGGAGGTATCTACTAGTTTTGATGGCCACATAGTAGCAAGAAGTATACAGAGAAAATGTCCCTCTATAAAGTACAAAAGTATAAAGTAGGGGAGAGTCAGAAAGCTGGAAACTCAATCACATCTCAGGACCTGGCATTTGAAAGCCTGTAGGAATTTTTCTCCCCTAATTTAGCACTGGTCAATTTTTAGACAGGATGTTTAACTGAGTTGAATCTGTTTTATATATATATCCTACTTTAGCCTTGAAATTATGAAGTCATTCCATCAGCAGGAGGCATACAGCAAAAAAAAAAAAAAAAGACAGTTGTTTTAAGCTGTTAGTCTTTAAATTCATGGCTGGTGGGTGTAGGAGGAGTGATTTTGTGAGTTTCAACATTTATTTTATTATCTTGGCTTTGTTACTTATCTACTTCCAATAAGTCTCTCTGATACCTAGTCCCCCAGACCAAACTTATAGGTTACTTTTAAACCTGTTATGGGATTGAAGATAATGACTGTTTTTAACTGTTATCATGTGATCAAGGGTAGATGAAAGGAGTGTTCAAGGTCAGGGTGCCCAGAGGACTTTTCATCTATGGGGCTTGATAAATCTTAACTGATATCAAGAATAGAGAACAGGAGACAACAAAGAGATCACCTTTCTGAACTAGCCATTAATTCTCTGGTTATCTGCATTACTACCAGGGTGTCTGTCTGACTCCTAGTCTCTCAATTTGGTAACTATGTACCCCATCTCCACTCCAACTTCTCACCTATCTCTTCTATGTTCCACTAACAGCCTCATATCTTTTCCTATTTTTTCTTTTTTATTTTTGAACTATTATTCTCAGCCTATTGCCCAAAACAGGTTTAGACATAAAATGACAACATGTAAACTGAATGCATCAGATGAACTTTACAAAGAAAAATGTTATGAGCATTTTCCTTTCATCCAATACTTTTACACATTTAGTGCTCCCACCTGTCCATGGAAATGTTTTCATCTTCTGGAGCATAAACAAGCTATAAGGTGCTACATACTTAGAGAAAATTGACTCTATCCACTAACCACCATCAACTGTCAATAGGTCTCTGCTACACACTGGTACTTTTCATCCACCACCATTACACACTGATCTATTCAATTTTATGGATTTTGTGCAGGTACTGTCCCTGAATTGTCAACTTTTCTGAGGTCATGGGTGACATGATCTTGTTAAATCGTTATCACAGAGATCAGCTCCAGTCCTCCTTGACTTCTGTCAGTTAAAACATCAGTTTCCTCCATCCATTCTTCATATACCATTCTGAGGTAGACAGAACTCTAGTTCACACCTAACCTCTCCTGTAGGAAATGCCATGTTACGATGATATGAATCTTCAGGGAAACACGATGTTTCTCCAGTCATCCATAGGAGGACAGAATGAGTTTGACAGGACAGGAGTTCACTACTCTACTCCTTCATAGTATAGATTAAGGTACAAAAACATGCACTCTTAAAGACAGATAATATTTCCATATAAGCTCTCTAAGTAAGACTGATGGAGGTGAACTTATATCTTCCCCTATACCTCTCTTTATTACACATAAAGATTAGAACAACATGGATTAAGGATATATTAACTCCTTTCATGCCTCCATAGGATAGACTGAATTAGGCATCACATTATTTTACTCCTGACACCCTCCTTAGGACAGATCATGTTAGACCAACATGGATTCTCAGAGGTAGACATTGGCTCAGTCAAAGACTCATCCATAGAACACTGTAAGCTAAACTCTCTCCTTCACTCATATCTTCTTCAAATAACTGTTAGAGAATCAGTTTTCATAAAGGCAGACACTGGCTCCCTCACTCCACTTTCTTAGGACAGAATGACATTGAAGGCAAACTGGTTCCATCCTAACCCTATTCACAGAATGAATTAAAGTTTTCACAATCGCAAATCAGAGAGATAAGCTACCATTTACCTAGATATTTTACAAAGTAATGGAGAAAAAAATTAGAAGTATACAACTGTAATCAAATTAAGTCATTTTCAATCTCTTGTGACAGTAACAGAATGATTCAAACACAACACAGTACAATGAAAAAAAAAACAAAATTATCCATCTTGGATTTTACAACCCAAGGTACAGTGAAGATACTCCAGGGGTAGACAGAAAAGATTTTTTTGTGGCATCAGACTACTGGTCTGCCTCTGAGAATAGAAAACAGTAATTGTTGGGAAAGTATGTATTGCTTAAATATAATTGCCTGTATGTGGTTTTGTTAGTTGATTCAGGTTTTCCAGATTCATGTACAAGGCCATGCCTATGCCCAAGGCTGGTGACAGTTGGTGGCAGTTAGAGGAGGTAGTGATTTGTCTGATAAATATTAATCAGCCTTAGTACTTCCCCTAGGAATGCTGAATATAGTAATCCCTTTGTCCAATAACAAGTTTTCTGTTTATCTTATCCAGAGTTCTTGTATTTGGGACATGCCATCTTGTGATAATACTGGACAAAATGAATGTCAGGTATTACCTAATATATCAGAGGTGACAGAAGGGGAGGGCATGAAAGATAACCTGTGGAAGAATTCATTATCAGTAGGAAGTTCTTTGGGTACAGTTACAGTTGACTGGAGTTATATGGTTACATTAAACAAGATGGAGGCCAAGTCGCAAAACTGCGTCCATCTTGATGCAGTCATAATACAAAATTGTGACAAAGCAGATAGTTACATTTTTTTGACAATGTCCATGATAATATGAGCCCACTGAGTATCAGGAAAGGGTCTCAGTAGGATTCATAAATCTCACCTATCAAATAGGGACATTTAGGGGCTTTAATTTAAAGCAGAAAATTTTGTTACTTAGAAAACATAAAGGTAAAAACATTTGATTTATCTTATTGAGTAAGTAGAGGGCCCCAGTTAGCAAAGTAAATAAACAGAGGGAAGAATTCATAGTGTTAGCTCAGAGGAGCAGAGTAGCTATATTTAGTTTCAGGATTTTGTCAAATATCTTCTATGGTGAAGGAAAGAAGAAAAATATCATTCTTTTCTATTTCAAAACAGTATTTGGCCTCTCTAATATTTAACATCAAGGAAGTTTCAGGATAAGGTATACAAAATATTATCCAACACTCCATCTGTCTCCACACAGAGAACAATTTTACAAATTTCCCTAAGAATGCCCAACCTTTACACACCTGGATGAGTTATACCAATTAGAGTGTAAAGTCTGATTACTCTGGAGTATAGGCCTTAGTATACTTTGAAGCTGTGTTCACTGGTCTCTGGTTACTGAACAGTTAAATTGACTTCCTTGGGTACAAAGACAGAGGTATGTCTAAGGCAACCCTCTTTGATAGAGTGACGATAATAAAATTAACCCCCTTTGCCATCGTGGAGGAAAGGTGTAAGGCAACTTATCTGTTTTATTTTCTGTCCCCTTACACTTTGTCCTGACTTTTAATCTGAAGAGGTTGCTGATCCCCAGAGAAATCCCCAATGAGAGACAAAATGACACATAACATGACTTAGACGAGTTTGCTTGATTCAGTTCATTTTCTCTGGCAATTAAAGAATTAAAAGACAAGAAGTTATCGAGAACAACATGTAGCATCAGAGACATCTCAAAAGTAGCAAACATAAACCATAGTTTAAGAAAAGCTGTTTCTTGGGGATGTGAAGGGCACTCATGAGGGAAGTACACAGAGAACTTGACCCACAGCAAATGAAAGGGCAGTCTCAGAAAGCTGGAAACCCAGTCAAGTCTCAAGGGCAGGCATGTGACTGGCTCCAGGAGTTTTCCTCACCTAATTTAGCCTTGGTCAGATTTCAGACAGTTAAGATGGTTGACTGAGTAACATATGTTATACATATGTCCTGCTCTAGGCTTGAACATATGAAGTCAGTCCATCAGCAGGAGGCTTGCTGGCATGAAAGAAAGACAGTTGTTTTGAGCTGTTAGTATCTTGTCTCAGCTGATAAGGAATGTGAAGGAGAAGGCATTTTGTGAATCTGCCACTTTGTCCTACCTTATCTTGGCTTCTTTACCTATCTCTCTACATAGAAGGAATGTCTCTTATACCTAGTCAGATTAAACTTGGAAGTCACATTTATGTCCATTATGGGCTCAGAATACTGACTGATCTTAACTGCTTCCACCTGACAAAAGGTAAATAGATAACATGAGGTTCAACAAACAGTGTCACTAAAGGAGTGTTGACCTAAAGGCCCTTGGTAAATCTTAACAGATGACAAGGATCCAGACTATAAGAAAACAATGAAAACAACTTTCTGACCGAGGCATGGATTCTGCCCTATCTCTATGCCTACCTAGGAGTCTGTCTGACTCCTATTCTCTGAGTTTCAGACTTTTCCTAGCCCATTTCCACTCTTAATTTCTCATATATCACCTCTGTGTCCCACTCAAAATTTCCTATCTTTGGATATATGATTTTTAGTTGTTTTTGAACTATTACACTCAGCTTGTGCCCCAAACCAGTTTTAGACATAGATTGACAACATGTAAACTAAAACCACCAAATCATTAGTAGAAAGAAAAAAACATATTTATTTCATATGGCCTTATTGGGAATAAGGATCTGTACCTCCAGTGTTCAACTTATGTTCAGGAACTTATATTACTGTTTATAAAGAGAGTCTAGGATATAGACATGTAAATAGGATTCCTGTTTAAATGTGATTCAACCCCCCAAGACTGTGCATTATTCAACCTGTAAGGCATCATAAAAAATGTTAAGATTTTATGAGATCTTATTCATGGACTTGGTCATTATTCTTCCCTCAGCATGAGATACCTAGGGAAATTTTCATTTCTAGGAGCCTGTTATTTCAACAGATAGACTGACAAAATGAGACAGGAGTACCTTTTCAGAGCATTTTCTATCATCCAGGTCTGTAACACATTTAATGCTCTCACATATCCATAAAAATTATATCTTCGACTGGAGCATAAAATACCTATGAGGTGCAATATGCTTATAGAAAATTGAGTATGTCCTACAACTACCATCAACTGTCAAGAGGTCCTGGCTACAGACTGCAACTTTTGATCAACACTCAATAAACACTGAACCATTCAATGGTTTATATTGTACAGATACTGTCCCTGATTCATGTACAGGTTTTATGAAATGATGCAGGATTTTCAGATTCATGTGAAAGTCCATGCCTATGCCCAAGGCAGATGACTGTTGGTGGCAGTTAAAGGTGGTATGGTTTGCCTGATGAACAGAAATCAGCCTTAGTGTATCTCCTAGGATTGATGAATGAAGGAATCCCTTTGCCCAATTAAAAGCTTTGTGTTTGCCTTAGCCTGAATCCTTCTCTATAGGACATACTAAAGACAATTCCCACACTCCCTGATAATATGATCATATTGCCTGTAAGGCAAAGGTCTCTGTTTAATACATTTTATCTATTAAAGTCAAAGGCTTTAATTGAAAAAAAATGTTTGTTTGAATTGATTAATGTGAACATATTTAGTATGCTCTTAATGTGTAAGTGGGTAGAGTACCAATTAGAAGGTAAATAAACAGGAGAAGGCATTCACAGTCTTGGTTATGCCAAACACAGTTCTTGTCATACTTTTCAGGATTGTCCAATAACTTCTAGCATGAGGGAGAGAAGAACCAAACATTCAATTCTAGATCAAAACAGTAGATGGCCTCTCCCACATTGAACATTGAGGAAGTAAAAGGATAATACATACAGGACCTTATACAACAGTCTGTCTATCTCAAAACAGAGCATTTATACAAATTTCCCTATGAAAACCCCTGCTTTAGGCACCTGAATCAGTTTCAGCAAGGACAGTTGGAGGAAAAAATTACTATGGAGTGTAAGTGTTAGGTAATTTGTAAAATTAGAAGATGTGTTCACTGGCCTATGGTTACTAAACAGTTAAATTGGCTTCCGAGAATACAAAGACTGAGCTGGGCCTGAGTAGATCCTCTTTGATAGAGTGAAGGACATAAAATTAACCCCACTTTCCAGGAAGGACTGAGGGTATAGGCAAATTACCTGTCAAATTTCATGTCTCCTTATGGTTTTCCTGAATTTATGATTGGATGAGTTTTGTAAACTCCAAGGGATATTCCAGACAAAAACCAAGTGACCCTGAACATTTCTCAGGCTAGGAGTCTTGATTGGGTTTATAAATTTCAGGATTTTCAAATGTGTATTCTGTCAATTAAAGTATTATATGAATAGAAATCTTGAATCACAACTCATAGCAGCAGAATCATGTCAATATTAACTAACATATAAAGTAGTTTTAAACAAGATATCTCCTAGTTATAAGGACCACATAGTGGTAAGATATATACAAAGAAAATGTTCCTCTACAAAGTACAGGGGAAAGTCAGAAAGCTGGAAACCCAGTCACATCTCAGGGCCTGGTATTTGAAAGCCTGTATGAGTTTTTCTCCCCTGATTTAGCACTGGTCAGTTTTTAGACAGGATGTTTGACTGAGGTGCATCTGATATATATATATATCTATACACATCTCCTACTCTAGCCTTTACCTTATGAAGTCACTCCATCAACAGGAGGCATACAGTAGAAAATAGACAGTTGTTTTAAGTTGTTATTCATGTATTTCCTATCAGGAGTGTGAAGGAGGAATGGTTTTTTGAGTTTCCACATTTAATGTATTATTTTGGCTTTGCTACTTATCTACTTACAATAATAAGTCTCTCATACCTAGTCCCTCAGACCAAACTTAGAAGTCATTTTAAATCTGTTATGAGCTTGGGTATACTGGCAGATACTAATTGTTATCAAGTGATCAATCTTAGAAGTCAGTGTCAAAGATCAGGGTCTCTAGAAGACAGTTCAAGTGTTGGGACTTGTAAATCTTAACTGTTATCAAGTATACAGAACAGGAGACAGCAAGGAGATCACCTTTCTGACCTAGCCATTAATTCTCTGCCTATCTGCATGCCTACCAGTGTGTCTATCTGACACCTAGCCTCTCAGTTTGGTAACTATGTACCCCATCTCCACTCCAACAACTCACATATCTCTTCTATGTTCCACTTACAACTTTATATCTTTCCCTATTTTTTCTGTATTTTTTAAGAACTATTATTCTCAGCCTATTGCCAAACCACTTATAGACATAAAATGACATGTAAAGTGAAAGCATCAAATGAACTTTACAAGGAAAAATGTTATGAGCATGATTCTTTCATCCAATCCTTTGACACATTTAGTGCTCCCACATGTGCATGGAAATGTTTTCATCTACTAGAGCATAAACAGCCTATAAGGTGCTACATCCATAGAGAAAATTGACACAATCTGCTAGCCACCATCAACTGTCAATAGATCTCTGTACATACTGGTACTTTTGATCCACCCCATCACACACTGATCTAATCAATTGTGGATTTTGCACAGGTACTGTCCCTGAATTGTCAACTTTTCTGAGTTCATGGGTGACATGATCTTGTTAAATCTTAATCACAGAGATCAGCTCCAGTCCTCCTTGACTTCTGGCAGTTAAAACATCAGTTTCCTCCATCCATTCTTCATATACTATTCTGAGGTAGACAGAACTCTACTTCACACGTAATGTCTCCCGCAGGAAATGTCATGTTATGATGATATGAATCTTCAGAGAAATTTTAGTTTCATCCCATCATCCATTGGAGGACAGAATGTATTTGTCAGGACAGTAGTACACTCCTTTACTCCTTCATAGTATAGATTAATGTAGGAAAACATGCATTCCCAACGGTGGTAATTGTTCACACACTCCTCCTAACTAAGGCAGATGGAGGTGAGTTTCAATAGTTCTGACCTATACTCCACATTAGGGCTGATCAAGATTAGAAAACATGGGTTAAGGAGATGTTAAGTCCTTTCATGCATCCATATATTAGACTGAGTTAGACATCACACTATTTTTCCTGAAACCGTCCTTAGGCAGATCATGTTAGGCCAACATGGATTCTCAGAGGTAGACACTGGTTCACTCAAAGCCTCTTCCATACCACACTGTAGGCAAAACTCCTTCACTCACATCCTCTACAAATCACTGTTTAGAGGATCAGGTTTTAGAAAGGCAGACACTGGCTCCCTAAAGCCTCTTTCTTAGCACAAAATGGCAGGGAATGAAAACTGGTTTCATCCTAACCTCATCCACAGAATGAATTAAAGTTTGGACAATCTCAAATCTGAGAAATAAGCTACCTCTTACCTAGATATTTTAGTAAGTAAAGGAGAAAAAAATTAGAAGAACAAAGTTTTGAACATATTAAGTCATTTTTAATTCTGTAGACCATAACACAATGATTCAAACATTATACAATACAACGAGGAAAACCAAATAATCCATTTTGGATAATACAACCTAAGGTAGAATGAAGACATTCCATGGGTATATTGAAAGGATTTTTGGTGACCTCAGGCTACTAGTCTGCCTTTGAGTACAGTAAACTGTAACTCTTTTGAAAGTATGCATTGTTTAAACTGTAATTGCCTGCCTGTGTTTGTATGAATTGATGAAGGTTTTAGATTCATGTGAAAGTCCATGTGTATGCCCAAGTCAGGTGACTGTTGGTGGCAGTTAAAGGGGGTAGTGGTTGGCCTGATGAACAGAAATCAGCCTTAGTGCATCTCATAGGAAACCTAAATGCAGGAATCCCTTTGCCCAATTACAAGCCTTCTGTTTACCTTAGCCTGTATCCTTCTTTTTAGGACATGCTCAAGACAATGTCCCTAACTCCTGAGAATATGAGCCCATTGTCTGTATGGCCCAGGTCTCTGTTTCATTAATACATTTTATATATTAAAGTCAGAGGCTTTAATTGAAAGAAAAATTTTTGTTTGTTTGAATTGATTAAGGTGAAAACCATTAGTAAGTTCTTAGTGGGAAAGTGGGTAGGGTAAAAATTAGAAGGATAAATGAACAGAAGAAGGAATTCATAGTCTTGGTTATTCTGATCATAGTTGCTGTCATAAATTTCAGGAGTGTCCAATAACTTCTAGTGTGAGAAAGAAAGAAACTATCATTCAATTCTTTCTCCATACAGTGGATATCCCCTCTCACTTTTAACACTAAGGAAGTAAAAGGATCTTATATATAGGAATTTATTCAACAGATGTCTATCTCCAAACACAAGAGCAATTATACAAATTTCCCTATGAACACCCCTGCTTTAGGCACCTGAATCAGTTTCAGGAAGGACAGTTAGACGAAAAATTACTATGGAGTATAAGTGTTAGCTAATTAGTACAATTTGAAGATGTGTTCACTGGTCTCTGTTTACTAAACAGTTAAATTGGCTTCCTAAGATACAAAGACTGAACTGGGCTTGGGTAGATCCTATTTTATACAATGAAGGACATAAAATTAACCCCACGTTCCAGGAAGGACTGAGGGTATAGGCAACTTACATGTCAAATTTCATGTCTCCTTATGGTTTTCCTGAATTTATGATTGGATGAGTTTGGTAAACTCCAAGAGATATTCCAGACAAAAGCCAAGTGACCCTGAACATTTCTCAGGCTAGGAGTCTTGATTGGGTTTATAAATTTCAGGATTTTCAAATGTGTATTCTGTCAATTAAAGTATTATATGAATAGAAATCTTGAATCACAACTCATAGCAGCAGAATCATGTCAATATTAACTAACATATAAAGTAGTTTTAAACAAGATATCTCCTAGTTATAAGGACCACATAGTGGTAAGATATATACAAAGAAAATGTTCCTCTACAAAGTACAGGGGAAAGTCAGAAAGCTGGTCACATCTCAGGGCCTGGTATTTGAAAGCCTGTATGAGTTTTTCTCCCCTAATTTAGCACAGGTCAGTTTTTAGACAGGATGTTTGACTGAGGTGCATCTGATATATATATATATATATATATATATATATACATATATATATATATATATATATACACACACACATCTCCTACTCTAGCCTTTACCTTATGAAGTCACTCCATCAACAGGAGGCATACAGTAGAAAATAGACAGTTGTTTTAAGTTGTTATTCATGTATTTCCTATCAGGAGTGTGAAGGAGGAATGGTTTTTTGAGTTTCCACATTTAATGTATTATTTTGGCTTTGCTACTTATCTACTTACAATAATAAGTCTCTCATACCTAGTCCCTCAGACCAAACTTAGAAGTCATTTTAAATCTGTTATGAGCTTGGGTATACTGGCAGATACTAATTGTTATCAAGTGATCAATCTTAGAAGTCAGTGTCAAAGATCAGGGTCTCTAGAAGACAGTTCAAGTGTTGGGACTTGTAAATCTTAACTGTTATCAAGTATACAGAACAGGAGACAGCAAGGAGATCACCTTTCTGACCTAGCCATTAATTCTCTGCCTATCTGCATGCCTACCAGTGTGTCTATCTGACACCTAGCCTCTCAGTTTGGTAACTATGTACCCCATCTCCACTCCAACAACTCACATATCTCTTCTATGTTCCACTTACAACTTTATATCTTTCCCTATTTTTTCTGTATTTTTTAAGAACTATTATTCTCAGCCTATTGCCAAACCACTTATAGACATAAAATGACATGTAAAGTGAAAGCATCAAATGAACTTTACAAGGAAAAATGTTATGAGCATGATTCTTTCATCCAATCCTTTGACACATTTAGTGCTCCCACATGTGCATGGAAATGTTTTCATCTACTAGAGCATAAACAGCCTATAAGGTGCTACATCCATAGAGAAAATTGACACAATCTGCTAGCCACCATCAACTGTCAATAGATCTCTGTACATACTGGTACTTTTGATCCACCCCATCACACACTGATCTAATCAATTGTGGATTTTGCACAGGTACTGTCCCTGAATTGTCAACTTTTCTGAGTTCATGGGTGACATGATCTTGTTAAATCTTAATCACAGAGATCAGCTCCAGTCCTCCTTGACTTCTGGCAGTTAAAACATCAGTTTCCTCCATCCATTCTTCATATACTATTCTGAGGTAGACAGAACTCTACTTCACACGTAATGTCTCCCGCAGGAAATGTCATGTTATGATGATATGAATCTTCAGAGAAATTTTAGTTTCATCCCATCATCCATTGGAGGACAGAATGTATTTGTCAGGACAGTAGTACACTCCTTTACTCCTTCATAGTATAGATTAATGTAGGAAAACATGCATTCCCAACGGTGGTAATTGTTCACACACTCCTCCTAACTAAGGCAGATGGAGGTGAGTTTCAATAGTTCTGACCTATACTCCACATTAGGGCTGATCAAGATTAGAAAACATGGGTTAAGGAGATGTTAAGTCCTTTCATGCATCCATATATTAGACTGAGTTAGACATCACACTATTTTTCCTGAAACCGTCCTTAGGCAGATCATGTTAGGCCAACATGGATTCTCAGAGGTAGACACTGGTTCACTCAAAGCCTCTTCCATACCACACTGTAGGCAAAACTCCTTCACTCACATCCTCTACAAATCACTGTTTAGAGGATCAGGTTTTAGAAAGGCAGACACTGGCTCCCTAAAGCCTCTTTCTTAGCACAAAATGGCAGGGAATGAAAACTGGTTTCATCCTAACCTCATCCACAGAATGAATTAAAGTTTGGACAATCTCAAATCTGAGAAATAAGCTACCTCTTACCTAGATATTTTAGTAAGTAAAGGAGAAAAAAATTAGAAGAACAAAGTTTTGAACATATTAAGTCATTTTTAATTCTGTAGACCATAACACAATGATTCAAACATTATACAATACAACGAGGAAAACCAAATAATCCATTTTGGATAATACAACCTAAGGTAGAATGAAGACATTCCATGGGTATATTGAAAGGATTTTTGGTGACCTCAGGCTACTAGTCTGCCTTTGAGTACAGTAAACTGTAACTCTTTTGAAAGTATGCATTGTTTAAACTGTAATTGCCTGCCTGTGTTTGTATGAATTGATGAAGGTTTTAGATTCATGTGAAAGTCCATGTGTATGCCCAAGGCAGGTGACTGTTGGTGGCAGTTAAAGGGGGTAGTGGTTGGCCTGATGAACAGAAATCAGCCTTAGTGCATCTCATAGGAAACCTAAATGCAGGAATCCCTTTGCCCAATTACAAGCCTTCTGTTTACCTTAGCCTGTATCCTTCTTTTTAGGACATGCTCAAGACAATGTCCCTAACTCCTGAGAATATGAGCCCATTGTCTGTATGGCCCAGGTCTCTGTTTCATTAATACATTTTATATATTAAAGTCAGAGGCTTTAATTGAAAGAAAAATTTTTGTTTGTTTGAATTGATTAAGGTGAAAACCATTAGTAAGTTCTTAGTGGGAAAGTGGGTAGGGTAAAAATTAGAAGGATAAATGAACAGAAGAAGGAATTCATAGTCTTGGTTATTCTGATCATAGTTGCTGTCATAAATTTCAGGAGTGTCCAATAACTTCTAGTGTGAGAAAGAAAGAAACTATCATTCAATTCTTTCTCCATACAGTGGATATCCCCTCTCACTTTTAACACTAAGGAAGTAAAAGGATCTTATATATAGGAATTTATTCAACAGATGTCTATCTCCAAACACAAGAGCAATTATACAAATTTCCCTATGAACACCCCTGCTTTAGGCACCTGAATCAGTTTCAGGAAGGACAGTTAGACGAAAAATTACTATGGAGTATAAGTGTTAGCTAATTAGTACAATTTGAAGATGTGTTCACTGGTCTCTGTTTACTAAACAGTTAAATTGGCTTCCTAAGATACAAAGACTGAACTGGGCTTGGGTAGATCCTATTTTATACAATGAAGGACATAAAATTAACCCCACGTTCCAGGAAGGACTGAGGGTATAGGCAACTTACATGTCAAATTTCATGTCTCCTTATGGTTTTCCTGAATTTATGATTGGATGAGTTTGGTAAACTCCAAGAGATATTCCAGACAAAAGCCAAGTGACCCTGAACATTTCTCAGGCTAGGAGTCTTGATTGGGTTTATAAATTTCAGGATTTTCAAATGTGTATTCTGTCAATTAAAGTATTATATGAATAGAAATCTTGAATCACAACTCATAGCAGCAGAATCATGTCAATATTAACTAACATATAAAGTAGTTTTAAACAAGATATCTCCTAGTTATAAGGACCACATAGTGGTAAGATATATACAAAGAAAATGTTCCTCTACAAAGTACAGGGGAAAGTCAGAAAGCTGGTCACATCTCAGGGCCTGGTATTTGAAAGCCTGTATGAGTTTTTCTCCCCTAATTTAGCACAGGTCAGTTTTTAGACAGGATGTTTGACTGAGGTGCATCTGATATATATATATATATATATATATATATATATATATATATATATATATATACACACACACATCTCCTACTCTAGCCTTTACCTTATGAAGTCACTCCATCAACAGGAGGCATACAGTAGAAAATAGACAGTTGTTTTAAGTTGTTATTCATGTATTTCCTGTCAGGAGTGTGAAGGAGGAATGGTTTTGTGAGTTTCCACATTTAATTTATTATTTTGGCTTTGCTACTTATCTACTTACAATAATAAGTCTCTCATACCTGGTCCCTCAGACCAAACTTAGAAGTCACTTTAAATCTGTTATGAGCTTGGATATACTGGCAGATACTAATTGTTATCAAGTGATCAATCTTAGAAGTCAGTGTCAAAGATCAGGGTCTCTAGAAGACAGTTCAAGTGTTGGGACTTGTAAATCTTAACTGTTATCAAGGATACAGAACAGGAGACAGCAAGGAGATCACCTTTCTGACCTAGCCATTAATTCTCTGCCTATCTGCATGCCTACCAGTGTGTCTATCTGACACCTAGTCTCTCAGTTTGGTAACTATGTACCCCATCTCCACTCCAACAACTCACATATCTCTTCTATGTTCCACTTACAACTTTATATCTTTCCCCATTTTTTCTGTATTTTTTAAGAACTATTATTCTCAGCCTATTGCCAAACCACTTATAGACATAAAATGACATGTAAAGTGAAAGCATCAAATGAACTTTACAAGGAAAAATGTTATGAGCATGATTCTTTCATCCAATCCTTTGACACATTTAGTGCTCCCACATGTGCATGGAAATGTTTTCATCTACTAGAGCATAAACAGCCTATAAGGTGCTACATCCATAGAGAAAATTGACACAATCTGCTAGCCACCATCAACTGTCAATAATTTTCTGTACATACTGGTACTTTTGATCCACCCCATCACACACTGATCTAATCAATTGTGGATTTTGCACAGGTACTGTCCCTGAATTGTCAACTTTTCTGAGTTCATGGGTGACATGATCTTGTTAAATCTTAATCACAGAGATCAGCTCCAGTCCTCCTTGACTTCTGGCAGTTAAAACATCAGTTTCCTCCATCCATTCTTCATATACTATTCTGAGGTAGACAGAACTCTACTTCACACGTAATGTCTCCCGCAGGAAATGTCATGTTATGATGATATGAATCTTCAGAGAAATTTTAGTTTCATCCCATCATCCATTGGAGGACAGAATGTATTTGTCAGGACAGTAGTACACTCCTTTACTCCTTCATAGTATAGATTAATGTAGGAAAACATGCATTCCCAACGGTGGTAATTGTTCACACACTCCTCCTAACTAAGGCAGATGGAGGTGAGTTTCAATAGTTCTGACCTATACTCCACATTAGGGCTGATCAAGATTAGAAAACATGGGTTAAGGAGATGTTAAGTCCTTTCATGCATCCATATATTAGACTGAGTTAGACATCACACTATTTTTCCTGAAACCCTCCATAGGCTGATCATGTTAGGCCAACATGGATTCTCAGAGGTAGACACTGGTTCACTCAAAGCCTCTTCCATACCACACTGTAGGCAAAACTCCTTCACTCACATCCTCTACAAATCACTGTTTAGAGGATCAGGTTTTAGAAAGGCAGACACTGGCTCCCTAAAGCCTCTTTCTTAGCACAAAATGGCAGGGAATGAAAACTGGTTTCATCCTAACCTCATCCACAGAATGAATTAAAGTTTGGACAATCTCAAATCTGAGAAATAAGCTACCTCTTACCTAGATATTTTAGTAAGTAAAGGAGAAAAAAAATTAGAAGAACAAAGTTTTGAACATATTAAGTCATTTTTAATTCTGTAGACTATAACACAATGATTCAAACATTATACAATACAACGAGGAAAACCAAATAATCCATTTTGGATAATACAACCTAAGGTAGAATGAAGACATTCCATGGGTATATAGAAAAGATTTTTGGTGACCTCAGGCTACTAGTCTGCCTTTGAGTACAGTAAACTGTAACTCTTTTGAAAGTATGCATTGTTTAAACTGTAATTGCCTGCCTGTGTTTGTATGAATTGATGAAGGTTTTAGATTCATGTGAAAGTCCATGTGTATGCCCAAGGCAGGTGACTGTTGGTGGCAGTTAAAGGGGGTAGTGGTTGGCCTGATGAACAGAAATCAGCCTTAGTGCATCTCATAGGAAACCTAAATGCAGGAATCCCTTTGCCCAATTACAAGCCTTCTGTTTACCTTAGCCTGTATCCTTCTGTTTAGGACATGCTCAAGACAATGTCCCTAACTCCTGAGAATATGAGCCCATTGTCTGTATGGCACAGGTCTCTGTTTCATTAATACATTTTATATATTAAAGTCAGAGGCTTTAATTGAAAGAAAAATTTTTGTTTGTTTGAATTGATTAAGGTGAAAACCATTAGTAAGTTCTTAGTGGGAAAGTGGGTAGGGTAAAAATTAGAAGGATAAATGAACAGAAGAAGGAATTCATAGTCTTGGTTATTCTGATCATAGTTGCTGTCATAAATTTCAGGAGTGTCCAATAACTTCTAGTGTGAGAAAGAAAGAAACTATCATTCAATTCTTTCTCCATACAGTGGATATTCCCTCTCACTTTTAACACTAAGGAAGTAAAAGGATCTTATATACAGGAATTTATTCAACAGATGTCTATCTCCAAACACAAGAGCAATTATACAAATTTCCCTATGAACACCCCTGCTTTAGGCACCTGAATCAGTTTCAGGAAGGACAGTTAGACGAAAAATTACTATGGAGTATAAGTGTTAGCTAATTAGTACAATTTGAAGATGTGTTCACTGGTCTCTGTTTACTAAACAGTTAAATTGGCTTCCTAAGATACAAAGACGGAACTGGGCCTGGGTATATCCTATTTTATACAATGAAGGACATAAAATTAACCCCACGTTCCAGGAAGGACTGAGGGTATAGGCAACTTACATGTCAAATTTCATGTCTCCTTATGGTTTTCCTGAATTTATGATTGGATGAGTTTGGTAAACTCCAAGAGATATTCCAGACAAAAACCAAGTGACCCTGAACATTTCTCAGGCTAGGAGTCTTGATTGGGTTTATAAATTTCAGGATTTTCAAATGTGTATTCTGTCAATTAAAGTATTATATGAATAGAAATCTTGAATCACAACTCATAGCAGCAGAATCATGTCAATATTAACTAACATATAAAGTAGTTTTAAACAAGATATCTCCTAGTTATAAGGACCACATAGTGGTAAGATATATACAAAAAAATGTTCCTCTACAAAGTACAGGGGAAAGTCAGAAAGCTGGAAACCCAGTCACATCTCAGGGCCTGGTATTTGAAAGCCTTTATGAGGTTTTCTCCCCTAATTTAGCACTGGTCAGTTTTTAGAGAGGATGTTTGACTGAGGTGCATCTGATATATATATATATATATATATATATATATATATATATATATATATATATATATATATATATATCCTACTCTAGCCTATAACTTGTGAAGTCACTCCATCAGCAGGAGGCATACAGTAGAAAATAGACAGTTGTTTTAAGTTGTTAGTTGTGTATTTCTTGTCAGGAGAGTGAAGGAGTGATTTTGTGAGTTTCCACATTTAATTTATTATTTTGGCTTTGCTACTTATCTACTTCCAATAATAAGTATCTGATACCTAGTCCCTCAGACCAAACTTAGAAGTCACTTTCAATCTGTTATGAGCTTGGGAATACTGGCAGGTACTAATTGTTATCACGTGATCAATTGTAGAAGTCAGTGTCAAAGATCAGGGTCTCCAGAAGACAGTTCAAGTGTTGGGACTTGTAAATCTTAACTGTTACCAAGAACACAGAACAGGAGACAGCAAGGAGATCACCTTTCTGACCTAGCCATTAATTCTCTGCCTATCTGCATGCCTACCAGTGTGTCTATCTGACACCTAGTCTCTCAGTTTGGTAACTATGTACCCCATCTCCACTCCAACAACTCACATATCTCTTCTATGTTCCACTTACAACTTTATATCTTTCCCTATTTTTTTCTGTATTTTTAAGAACTATTATTCTCAGCCTATTGCCAAACCACTTATAGACATAAAATGACATGTAAAGTGAAAGCATCAAATGAACTTTACAAGGAAAAATGTTATGAGCATGATTCTTTCATCCAATCCTTTTATACATTTAGTGCTCCCACATGTGCATGGAAATCTTTTCATGTACTAGAGCATAAACAACCTATAAGGTGCTACATCCTTAGAGAAAATTGACACAATCTGCTAGCCACCATCAACTGTCAATAATTTTCTGTACATACTGGTACTTTTGATCCACCCCATCACACACTGATCTAATCAATTGTGGATTTTGCACAGTTACTGTCCCTGATTTGTCAACTTTTCTGAGTTCATCGGTGATGTAATCTTGTTAAATCTTAATCACAGAGATCAGCTCCAGTCCTCCTTGACTTCTGGCAGTTTAAACATCAGTTTCCTCCATCCATTCTTCATATACTATTCTGAGGTAGACAGAACTCTACTTCACACGTAATGTCTCCCGCAGGAAATGTCATGTTATGATGATATGAATCTTCAGAGAAATTTTAGTTTCATCCCATCATCCATGGGAGGACAGAATGTATTTGTCAGGACAGTAGTACACTCCTTTACTCCTTCATAGTATAGATTAATGTAGGAAAACATGCATTCCCAACGGTGGTAATTGTTCACACACTCCTCCTAACTAAGGCAGATGGAGGTGAGTTTCAATAGTTCTGACCTATACTCCACATTAGGACAGATCAAGATTAGAAAACATGGATTAAAGAGATGTTAACTCCTTTCATGCATCCATATATTAGACTGAGTTAGACATCACACTATTTTTCCTGAAACCGTCCTTAGGCAGATCATGTTAGGCCAACATGGATTCTCAGAGGTAGACACTGGTTCACTCAAAGCCTCTTCCATACCACACTGTAGGCAAAACTCCTTCACTCACATCCTCTACAAATCACTGTTTAGAGGATCAGGTTTTAGAAAGGCAGACACTGGCTCCCTAAAGCCTCTTTCTTAGCACAAAATGGCAGGGAATGAAAACTGGTTTCATCCTAACCTCATCCACAGAATGAATTAAAGTTTGGACAATCTCAAATCTGAGAAATAAGCTACCTCTTACCTAGATATTTTAGTAAGTAAAGGAGAAAAAAAATTAGAAGAACAAAGTTTTGAACATATTAAGTCATTTTTAATTCTGTAGACTATAACACAATGATTCAAACATTATACAATACAACGAGGAAAACCAAATAATCCATTTTGGATAATACAACCTAAGGTAGAATGAAGACATTCCATGGGTATATAGAAAAGATTTTTGGTGACCTCAGGCTACTAGTCTGCCTTTGAGTACAGTAAACTGTAACTCTTTTGAAAGTATGCATTGTTTAAACTGTAATTGCCTGCCTGTGTTTGTATGAATTGATGAAGGTTTTAGATTCATGTGAAAGTCCAAGTGTATGCCCAAGGCAGGTGACTGTTGGTGGCAGTTAAAGGGGGTAGTGGTTGGCCTGATGAACAGAAATCAGCCTTAGTGCATCTCATAGGAAACCTAAATGCAGGAATCCCTTTGCCCAATTACAAGCCTTCTGTTTACCTTAGCCTGTATCCTTCTTTTTAGGACATGCTCAAGACAATGTCCCTAACTCCTGAGAATATGAGCCCATTGTCTGTATGGCCCAGGTCTCTGTTTCATTAATACATTTTATATATTAAAGTCAGAGGCTTTAATTGAAAGAAAAATTTTTGTTTGTTTGAATTGATTAAGGTGAAAACCATTAGTAAGTTCTTAGTGGGAAAGTGGGTAGGGTAAAAATTAGAAGGATAAATGAACAGAAGAAGGAATTCATAGTCTTGGTTATTCTGATCATAGTTGCTGTCATAAATTTCAGGAGTGTCCAATAACTTCTAGTGTGAGAAAGAAAGAAACTATCATTCAATTCTTTCTCCATACAGTGGATATCCCCTCTCACTTTTAACACTAAGGAAGTAAAAGGATCTTATATATAGGAATTTATTCAACAGATGTCTATCTCCAAACACAAGAGCAATTATACAAATTTCCCTATGAACACCCCTGCTTTAGGCACCTGAATCAGTTTCAGGAAGGACAGTTAGACGAAAAATTACTATGGAGTATAAGTGTTAGCTAATTAGTACAATTTGAAGATGTGTTCACTGGTCTCTGTTTACTAAACAGTTAAATTGGCTTCCTAAGATACAAAGACTGAACTGGGCTTGGGTAGATCCTATTTTATACAATGAAGGACATAAAATTAACCCCACGTTCCAGGAAGGACTGAGGGTATAGGCAACTTACATGTCAAATTTCATGTCTCCTTATGGTTTTCCTGAATTTATGATTGGATGAGTTTGGTAAACTCCAAGAGATATTCCAGACAAAAGCCAAGTGACCCTGAACATTTCTCAGGCTAGGAGTCTTGATTGGGTTTATAAATTTCAGGATTTTCAAATGTGTATTCTGTCAATTAAAGTATTATATGAATAGAAATCTTGAATCACAACTCATAGCAGCAGAATCATGTCAATATTAACTAACATATAAAGTAGTTTTAAACAAGATATCTCCTAGTTATAAGGACCACATAGTGGTAAGATATATACAAAGAAAATGTTCCTCTACAAAGTACAGGGGAAAGTCAGAAAGCTGGTCACATCTCAGGGCCTGGTATTTGAAAGCCTGTATGAGTTTTTCTCCCCTAATTTAGCACAGGTCAGTTTTTAGACAGGATGTTTGACTGAGGTGCATCTGAGATATATATATATATATATATATATATATATATATATATACACACACAAACACATCTCCTACTCTAGCCTTTACCTTATGAAGTCACTCCATCAACAGGAGGCATACAGTAGAAAATAGACAGTTGTTTTAAGTTGTTATTCATGTATTTCCTGTCAGGAGTGTGAACGAGGAATGGTTTTGTGAGTTTCCACATTTAATTTATTATTTTGGCTTTGCTACTTATCTACTTACAATAATAAGTCTCTCATACCTGGTCCCTCAGACCAAACTTAGAAGTCACTTTAAATCTGTTATGAGCTTGGAAATACTGGCAGATACTAGTTGTTATCAAGTGATCAATCTTAGAAGTCAGTGTCAAAGATCAGGGTCTCTAGAAGACAGTTCAAGTGTTGGGACTTGTAAATCTTAACTGTTATCAAGGATACAGAACAGGAGACAGCAAGGAGATCACCTTTCTGACCTAGCCATTAATTCTCTGCCTATCTGCATGCCTACCAGTGTGTCTATCTGACACCTAGCCTCTCAGTTTGGTAACTATGTACCCCATCTCCACTCCAACAACTCACATATCTCTTCTATGTTCCACTTACAACTTTATATCTTTCCCTATTTTTTCTGTATTTTTTAAGAACTATTATTCTCAGCCTATTGCCAAACCACTTATAGACATAAAATGACATGTAAAGTGAAAGCATCAAATGAACTTTACAAGGAAAAATGTTATGAGCATGATTCTTTCATCCAATCCTTTGACACATTTAGTGCTCCCACATGTGCATGGAAATGTTTTCATCTACTAGAGCATAAACAGCCTATAAGGTGCTACATCCATAGAGAAAATTGACACAATCTGCTAGCCACCATCAACTGTCAATAGATCTCTGTACATACTGGTACTTTTGATCCACCCCATCACACACTGATCTAATCAATTGTGGATTTTGCACAGGTACTGTCACTGAATTGTCAACTTTTCTGAGTTCATGGGTGACATGATCTTGTTAAATCTTAATCACAGAGATCAGCTCCAGTCCTCCTTGACTTCTGGCAGTTAAAACATCAGTTTCCTCCATCCATTCTTCATATACTATTCTGAGGTAGACAGAACTCTACTTCACACGTAATGTCTCCCGCAGGAAATGTCATGTTATGATGATATGAATCTTCAGAGAAATTTTAGTTTCATCCCATCATCCATTGGAGGACAGAATGTATTTGTCAGGACAGTAGTACACTCCTTTACTCCTTCATAGTATAGATTAATGTAGGAAAACATGCATTCCCAACGGTGGTAATTGTTCACACACTCCTCCTAACTAAGGCAGATGGAGGTGAGTTTCAATAGTTCTGACCTATACTCCACATTAGGGCTGATCAAGATTAGAAAACATGGGTTAAGGAGATGTTAAGTCCTTTCATGCATCCATATATTAGACTGAGTTAGACATCACACTATTTTTCCTGAAACCCTCCTTAGGCAGATCATGTTAGGCCAACATGGATTCTCAGAGGTAGACACTGGTTCACTCAAAGCCTCTTCCATACCACACTGTAGGCAAAACTCCTTCACTCACATCCTCTACAAATCACTGTTTAGAGGATCAGGTTTTAGAAAGGCAGACACTGGCTCCCTAAAGCCTCTTTCTTAGCACAAAATGGCAGGGAATGAAAACTGGTTTCATCCTAACCTCATCCACAGAATGAATTAAAGTTTGGACAATCTCAAATCTGAGAAATAAGCTACCTCTTACCTAGATATTTTAGTAAGTAAAGGAGAAAAAAATTAGAAGAACAAAGTTTTGAACATATTAAGTCATTTTTAATTCTGTAGACTATAACACAATGATTCAAACACTATACAATACAATGAGGAAAACCAAATAATCTATTTTGGATAATACAACCTAAGGTAGAATGAAGACTTTCCATGGGTATATAGAAAGGATTTTTGGTGGCCTCAGGCTGCTAGTTGGCCTTTGAGTATAGTAAACTTTAACTGTTTTGAAAGTATGCATTGTTTAAATTGTAATTGCTTGCCTGTGGTTCTGTGAATTGATGAAGGTTTTCAGATTCATGTGAAAGTCCATGTGTATGCCCAAGGCAGGTGACTGTTGGTGGCAGTTAAAAGGGGTAGTGGTTGGCCTGATGAACAGAAATCAGCCTTAGTGCATCTCATAGGAAACCTAAATGCAGGAATCCCTTTGCCCAATTACAAGCCTTCTGTTTACCTTAGCCTGTATCCTTCTTTTTAGGACATGCTCAAGACAATATCCCCAACTCCTGAGAATATGAGCCCATTGTCTGTGAGGCATAGGTCTCTGTTTCATTAATACATTTTATATATTAAAGTCAGAGGCTTTAATTGAAAGAAAAAATTTTGTTTGTTTGAATTGATAAGGTGAAAACATTTAGTATGCTCTTAGTGGGAAAGTGGGTAGGGTATAAATTAGAAGGATAAATAAACAGAAGAAGCAATTCACAGTCTTGGTTATTCTGATCAGAGTTGCTTTCATAAATTTCAGGAGTGTCCAATAACTTGTAGTGTTAGAGATAGAGGAAACTCTCATTTAATTCTATATCATAGCTGTGGATGTCCTCTCTCATATTGAGCATTGAGGAAGTAAAATGATAATATATACAGGATCTTATTCAACCATCTGTATCTCAAAATTCAGAGCAATTATTCAAATTTCCCTATGATCACCCTACTTTAGGCACCTGAATCAGTTTAAGGAAGGACAGTTGGATGGAAAATTTCTATGGAGTATAAGAGTTAGGTATTTAGTACAGTTTGAAGATGTGTTCACTGGTCAGTGGGTACTAAACAAAAAAACTGGCTTCCCAGGATACAAAGACTTAACTGGGTCTGGGTAGATATACTTTTATAGAATGAGGGACCTAAAATTAACCCTTTTCCCAAACTGAACTGAGGGTATAGGCAACTTAACTTTCAAATTTCATGTCTCCCTATGGGTTTCCTGCATTTATGTTTTAATGAGTTTGGTAATCTCCAGGAGATATTCTAGACAAAAAAACAAAATGTCTCAGAACTTTTCTAGGGCTAGGAGTCTTGACTGGGTTTATAAGTTTCAGGATTTTCAAATATGTTCTCTGTCAATTAAAGTATTATATAAATAGAAATCTTGAATCACAGAATGTAGCAGCAGAAACATGTCAAAATTAACAAACACAAAAAGTAGTTTTAAACAAGGTATCTCCTAGTTATGTTAACCACATAGTGGCAAGAATTATAGAGAGAAAATGTCCCTCTACAAAGAACAGGGGAGAGTCAGAAAGCTGTAAACCCAGTCACATCTCAGGGCCTGGTATTTGAAAGCCTGTATGAGGTTTTCTCCCCTAATTTAGCACTGGTCAGTTTTTAGACAGTTAGGATGTTTGACTGAGTTGCATCTGTTTTATATATATCCTACTTTAGCCTTGAACTTATGAAGTCCTTCCATCATCAGGAGGCATACAGCAGAAAAAAAAACAGTTTAATTAAGATGTTAGACTTTTATTTCATGTGAGGATGGTGAAGGAGGTGTGATTTTGTGAGTTTCCACATTTATTATATTATCTTGGCTTTGCTACTTATCTACTTCTAATAAGCCTCTCTGAGACCTATTCCCTCAGAAAAAACTTACAGGTCACTTTTAAATCTGTTATTGGCTTTGGAATACTGACTGGTTCTCATTGTTATCATGTGACCAAGTGTAGAAGAAGGGAGTATCAAAGGTCATGGTCCCCAGAGTACTCTTCCTCTGCCGGACCTTGGTAAATCTTAACAGTTATCAAGGATACAGAACAGGAGACAACAAGAAGATCACTTTTCTGACATAGCCATTTATTCTCTGCCTATCTGAATGCCTACCAGGGTGTCTGTCTGACACCTAGTTTCTAGGTTTGGTAACTATGTAACCCATCTCCAATCCAACATCTCACATATCTCTTCTATATTCCACTTAAAACCTCATATATTTCCCTAATATTTTATCAGTTTTTTAGATCTATTATTCTCAGCCTATTGCCCAAACCAGATATAGAAATAAAATTACAACATGTAAAGTGAAAGCATCAGATGAACACTTACAAGGATAAATGTTATGAGCATTTTCCTTTCATCCAATACTTTTACACATTTAGTGCTCCCACCTGTCCATGGAAATGTTTGATCTACTAGAGCATAAAAAAGCTATAAGGTACTACAGGCTTAGAGAAAGTTGACACTATCCACTAACCACCATCAACTGTCAATAAGTCTCTGTTACACACTGGTACTTTTGATCTACCCCCATTACACACTGATCTAATCAATTGTGGATTTTGCACAGGTACTGTCCCTGAATTGTCAACTTTTCTGAGGTCATGGGTGATGTGATCTTGTTAAATCTTAATCACAGAGATCATGTCCAGTCCTCCTTGACTTCTGGCAGTTAAAACATCAGTTTCCTCCATCCATTCTTCATATACTATTCTGAGGTAGACAGAACTCTAGTTCACACCTAATCTCTCCCTCAGGAAATGTCATGTTAGCATGATATGAATCTTCAGAGAAATTTGAGTTTTATCCCATCCTCCATTGGAGGACAGAATGTATTTGTCAGGACAGTAGTACACTCCTTTACTCCTTCATAGTATAGATTAATGTAGGAAAACATGCATTCCCAACGGTGGTAATAGTTCACACACTCCTCCTAACTAAGGCATGTGGAGGTGAGTTTCAATAGTTCTGACCTATACTCCACATTAGGACAGATCAAGATTAGAAAAACAGATTAAGGAGTTGTTAACTGCTTTTATGCCTCCATAGAATAGACTTAAATAAACATCACACTATTTTACTCCTGACACCCTCTTTAGGCAGATCATGTTAGGCTAACATGGATTCTCAGAGGTAGACAGTGGTTCACTCAAAGCCTCTTCCATACCACACTGTAGGCAAAACTCCTTCACTCACATCCTCTACAAATCACTGTTAGAGTATCAGGTTTCAGAAAGGCAGACACTGCCTCCCTCAAGCCTTTTTCTTAGCACAGAATGACAGTGAATGAAAACTGGTTCCATCCTAACCTTACCAGAGAATGAATTAATGTTTGGAAAGTCTCAAGTCTGTGAAATTAAGCTACCTCTTACCTAGATATTTCAGAAAGTAAAGGAGAAAATTATTTAGAAGAACTAAGTTTTGATCACATTAAGTCACTTTTTATCTCTTTTGACTATAACACAATGATTCTAACACAGCACAATACACTGAGAGAAACAAAATAATCCATTTTGGATCATATAACCTAAGGTAGAATGAAGACATTTCATGGGTAGATAGAAAAGATTTTTGGTGGCCTGAAACTACTGGTCTGCCTTTGAGAATAGAAAACAGTAACTGTTTTGAAAGTATGCATTGTTTAAACTGTAATTGCCTGCATGGGGTTCTATGAATTGATGCAGGCTTTTCAGATTCATGTACAAGTCCATTCCTATCACCAAGGCAGGTGACTGTTGGTGGCAGTTAAAGTGGTAGTGGTTTGCCTGAAAAGAAATCAGGATTAGTACCTCTCCTAGTAATGCTGAATGCACGAATCCCTTTGCCCATTTACAAGCTTTCTGTTTGCCTTAGCCTGAGTCCTTTTTTTAAGGCCATATTCAAGAACATGTCAGTATTTGGAGTAATGCTAGACAGAATGGATTTAGAGTAATACTAGAGTCAGGGACACTTGAGGAGTTTTGATCTATGGGGCCTTGATGAATCTTAAATAATGGCAAAGATCTAGCAAAGGAGACAACCATAAGGTCACATTTTTTTTTAATTTGGTATTTTTTTCATTTACATTTCAAATGCTATCCCAAATGTCCCCCAGACCCATCCCCCTCCCACTCCCCTACCCATACACTCCCACTTCTTGGCCCTGGCATTCCCCGTACTGAGGTATATAAAGTTTTCAAGACCAAGGGGCCTTTCTTTCCAATGATGGCTGACAAGGCCATCTTCTGATACATATGCAGCTAGAGACACAAGCTCCGGGGGTACTGGTTACTTCGTATTGTTGTTCCGTCTATAGGGTTGCAGACCCCTTCAGCTCCTTGGGTACTTTCTCTAGCTCTTCCATTGGGGGCCCTGTGATCCATCCAATAGCTGACTGTGACCATCCACTTCTTTGGTTGCCAGGCCCCTGTATAGCCTCACAAGAGACAGCTATATCAGGGTCCTTTCAGCAAAATCTTGCTGGTGTATGCAATGGTGTCAGCATTTGGAGACTGATTTTGGGATGGATCCCCGGGAATAGCAGTCTCTAGATATTCCATCCTTTTGTCTCAGCTCCAAACTTTTTTTCTGTAACTCCTTCCATGGGTGTTTTGTTCCCAATTCTAAGAAGGGGCAGAGACCACCTTTTTAAACCTAGGCATCTACCCTCTTCCTATCTATCTATCTACTACAGAGTCTGACTCCTAGCCTCTCAGTTTTCAAAATTATCTACCTCTTATCCAGTCTAACTCCTCATATATCTCCTCTGTATTCCCCACAATGTCATATCTTTCCGTATTTTTTTCTGTAGTTTTTGAACCATTGGGCTCAGCCTGTGCTCCAAACTAGGATTAGATATGAATTGGCCACATATAAACTGAAATTATCAAATTATCAGTAGAAAGACAAATGTATTTATTTCATACAGCTACATTTCAAAGAGGGATGAATAACAGTGTTGCGCGTGCTCAACAGGCCAGGAAGAACGACGCTGCTACAGGATCCTTCTGCACACATTTATTCAGTCCTGTTTCTTCTTTCTCCATATATCTCCCTTGTTTATATCTCCCTTGTTTTTATATCTCCCTTGTTTATATATCTCCCTTGTTTTTATATCTCCCCTGTTTATATCTCCCCTGTTTATATCTCCCTTGTTTTTATATCTCCCCTGTTTTTATATCTCCCTCGTTTATATCTCCCTTGTTTATATCTCCCCCGAACCCTGGGCCTCTCACTCTTTTATACTCTCAGTTCCCATCCACGCACAGCAGGCCACGCCACCTCACCAGGCACGCAGCTTCAGCTAATCAGGGCAGCAGGGGCAAATCTCCACCAAATTGGATTCACCTGTATCCTGGTACACCTGCGCAGCACTCAAGATGTTTGTGTCTTATATGAGGAAGTCAGGTGCAAGTCATATGACTTAGCTGCAGTCCCTGGCGCCTTTGGGACTGCCGCCACACCCGCTCCCCACAATAACAGCTCAACCACCCAAATTAAACTGCTGGTTCCTGAACTGAAATCAAGTTTTAAAAAGGCACTGTGAAGAACAGATAAGGTTGAAGCTATGTGAGGTGAATACGAGAGGAGAGTGAAATCCAGGATCCAAGAGGCCAGGAGACCAACAGTCAAAAGAATCAAAAGGTCAAAGGCCAAAAACTGGTTGCATAATCAAACTGACTGTGTCTCATAGGAATAAGTCAAGCTCCTGAGATGGAGAAGTTTAAAGTAGAGGGAGGGGAATACTAGCCAGTAGGATCCTGCAACTGTTAGGAATTTAGTGATGCTGGGAATAACTGATAGCTAGTATCAGCTTTGATATGTTAATAGGCACCTCAGTTACCCATTTGCCCTGGTTTTGAGGCATAATATATAACATTATAGCATATACATTCTAATTCCAAAATGAAGGTATAAGACATTTGTGAAGAAATATTGAACCAAAGCAAGATAAAATTGGAGTCGGTATGACACAAAATGCCTGGGACTTAGAGTCTTAGTTTTAAGGGTTTATATAGTTTCACCCTTCCAGATTTACTACCTGAAACTTATGTTTCCTTCTTGGGATCGTTCCATTGCCTGCATGCAGTTCATCTCAGAGCTCTGGCATCTTCAGTATCATGGGGGTCTCAACTAGAACCTATGCTTCACCATCACAGGTTCATGAAATAGCCTCTCACAGTTTCTTCTCACTGTCTTCCGCTCTGCCACATATTGCCTAGCCTCAACAGCTCATTGAAGCATGGACAAAGAATCTTCATTCTACTCATATTTGCATATTTTGTGGTTTCAAAGCCAAACTGTGAAGACAATCCTGCCAAGCTCTGGTGGCAGATTGGAATGGACCTTAGTCCCCTTGAGTCATGGTAACAGCAGGTTTTGTATGCTGTGGTTGCTAAGAGGTTAAAATGTAATATAGGTCTTCTCCTTACACAAGTTGAAAGCTTTACCTGGCTTACATTTCCTACTGTTCCCATAAAAAATAAGAGATTTTTTCCTTTAATAGTGCTAACTGTTGCCTTTATTTTAGTACATTCTTTGTAGAAAACAAATTTATTTTTCAGCATTTTCCAGGAATTATATCAGTTATTTTGGAAAAAATAAGCTGAAAGTTTTTAATTGATTTGTTATTCACAAAAGACAGAATACCATATTTTAGAACTTCATTCTTAAAATGTTCTTTTCAGTGAATCTAATTAAACTAGATTAATGCAATTATCTCACACCCTATATAATAAATGCTTTTAAAAGCTTTATTTATAAGAATAATTAACCAAATGTTTATATTTTAGGTTATATATGACAATATCAAGTTTTCTTCATAGAATTATTTTCATTTATCTATCATGTCTCTTGAATTAATGGAGCATTACACACACACACACACACACACACACACACACACTATTGGAGGCTTGAACCTAATATCTGCCAAATAATTATTTAAATTTTGAACATTTGCCTTTAAATGGGTTGATTTGTAAATTAAAATGTTACTGAAACATTGGAGGTTTTCACAAATTGCCTATATAGACTATGGTATACTTTGGCCTTAACTGGTGTTTTGAGACCTGAAGTTTGTTTTTCAGTAGGATTGCATTTTAAAATAAGTATCAGTATATATTTGCATAAGCAATTTCATAAGCTGTTTCTAGTGTGTTTAAATGTTAACATATGCAAAATAAGTATATCTAGCATGGCATTATTTAATAATTTATGCATTTTGCTCACAGATGTAAAAGGTTTGTACCCTTCAAAATATATCCTGTTGTGAACCTAACAATTCACTTCCTATCATGATTTTTCTATAATATTTACATAGCAATGCTTCCTGGGTATTACATACATTTTTTTTCTGAATTTCAAAGAAACTATTATTATTCTGTTTGCCAATCCAGAAACAACTCACTGTACTTGCCTTGTCAGCATTTCCTTGTGAATAACAAAGTAAAAATGTACTTTTTAAAGGAGTAAAAAAAAAAATACCCTAGGGATAAAATGTGCTTTTTTTCGATAACTCTTGTACATTATTATAAAAATATATTTCTATTTAAACTATGCAATGTGATATAGATGCCCTCTTCCTTATTTACCAGGGTAACTCTCAGATGCAAAACACCAAAATGACATTACTCTTAAATTTGGATGTCAATAAGAACAAACACAGAAGGCCTTGGGAATAATTTTCCTATCCTCAAAATGACATTTACAAACCAATTAGAGTTTACTTTTAATCAACTTCCTTTGACTTCAGGAGGATGATAACACAGATTCTATTTTCAGCTTGTTAATTCCTCTGTTACTCTGACTTGTTTTTAAAAAAGTTTTTTTTTCCAAGTATTGTCTCTATAATATGGTGTTAGTACTGAAGTAAACGGTTTCAGGCTTACCCTTGCATGATATGAATTTGTTTCTTTAAAAAGTATTCAAAGAAAAAATATATCATTTGATATCAAAAAAGAAGTATCTTGATCCTTTCATAGTAACTTGTTAACAACTATTTGAGCAAGAACCCATTTAATTTTTCTACCTTTGTTCTGGCCATAACATACTTATAATTTCATAACAAAGAGTTAAAAGTAATTAACACAAGGTAAAATTCAAGGAAATATAATATACACAAAAGATTTCTAATTAAAACAACCAGAGTCTTATAAATATGAAGTCTGTTACTATTATAGAATAATTTGTGTACAGGTCATATCAATACTCTTTCCTTGAATAATATGGAATAATGGAATTTGTTACTGTAAAAATGTCAAACTTTTACAGTGAAATTCTGTGTCAGAAAGATTTCTACTTTCTCATGTATTCAAAATATTCTGTAGTATGCATATAAAAATATAGTAATGACCTTAAGAATGACAACCTTAAAACACTGAGTTTTTCTTTCTTTTTTTCCCATGATTCATTTCATTGATTAACCCTGCCTGACATTATTTAGTGATACTATAGTTGTAATTGTATAAATCTAAATTTCAAGGTTTTTGTGTGAACAATTAAGTAACTTCCCCACTCATTCATCTGGCAATGACTTTTCCCAGGATAAGTTAAAAAAATAAAATCATTAAAAATCAGAGAAGGAGTAAATGGGGGAAGGCAAGTGGAGAGGGAGGGACTGGAAGGAGAAGAGGTAAGAAACACTACATTTGGGGTGTAAAATTAATTTTCAAGGGATTAAAGAAATGTCGCTGTTAAAATAGTTGGTTTTTTAAAAATATCATTAAAAACAAACACAATCATTTAATAGTGCTAAGTATACTAATAACAGATTTATTTTTAATAATAATCTAGTGCATCAAATCTGAAATGAACAAATTGAGATATATCAAAATTTTGTGAGCAAAGAAAAGGGTTACTTTAGCAGATTTATTATCCACATATTATTTGCTTTACAATAAATTTAACACAATACTTTAGAAAGACTTCAGAGGAAACCATGTAAACACTTTTAAATATACATATCTTTTGCATTAATTACAGCAGTGATGAGAGTGGATGAATAATGAGATTTTAGAAAAACTGATAGGTGATATAGAAATTGAGAGAATTGTGGTTAATATTCTTAGCCTGCATATATGTAAAAAAAAAGTGAACCAAATAGAAAACCTTGACTCCTTTTAACTTTTATCACAAAAGTTATTTTTTTTTCAGTTTTATTTTTTTTGGCTAAACATATTGCATAGCTATCCTTACCTATTCACTGCCATATTAGTGCAATTGAATTAAAGAATAATATATAAGACTAACTTGTGACATCCTCAGATCCTTCCATACCTCCATAAAAATAAAGGATATACCCAAGATATAAGATATAATTTGCTAAACACATGAAACTCAAGGAGAATGAAGACTGAAGTGTGGACACTATGCCCCTCCTTAGATTTGGGAACAAAACACCCATGGAAGGAGTTACAGAGACGGAGTTTGGAGCTGAGATGAAAGGATGGACCATGTAGAGACTGCCATAGCCAGGGATCCACCCCATAATCAGCATCCAAACGCTGACACCATTGCATACACTAGCAAGATTTTATTGAAAGGACGCAGATGTAGCTGTCTCTTGTGAGACTATGCCGGGGCCCAGCAAACACAGAAGTGGATGCTCACAGTCAGCTAATGGATGGATCATAGGGCTCCCAATGGAGGAGCTAGAGAAAGTAGCCAAGGAGCTAAAGGGATCTGCAACCCTATAGGTGGAACAACATTATGAGCTAACCAGTACCCCGGAGCTCTTGACTCTAGCTGCATATATATCAAAAGATGGCCTAGTCGGCCATCACTGGAAAGAGAGGCCCATTGGACTTGCAAACTTTATATGCCCCAGTACAGGGGAATACCAGGGCCAAAAAGGGGTAGTGGGTGGGCAGGGGAGTGGGGGTGGGTGGATATGGGGGACTTTTGGTATAGCATTGGAAATGTAAATGAGTTAAATACCTAATAAAAAATGGAAAAAAAATAAAAATAAAGGAACAGATGTTTACACAAATGTGAGATGTAGCCTCTTATATGAAATAATATATAAGAAAATTAAATGAAATTCTGCATGCATGAAAATGTATAAACATTTTAAGTATGAAGATAAGGACAGATATTTCAATGGTAAGATAGAAGTGAGTATATAATATTAACATAGCTGCCACAGACCCTCTGGGTCCCTGTGTCTGCGTGGAACGGGTCTCTCAGGCAGGTGGGCAAAGCGTAAGATGAATTGACAAACAGACACACTCAGGAGAGGTGTTGAATCTGAATATATTGTCAGGTCGAGCATCGGACTTTTTTAATGGTACAGAGAATACCAGGGATTGCAAGTCACATCAGGCAAGGTACATTGAAGTTTTCCAGATACAAGGGAATGACTGTGAAAGGAATTTCAGGAACCAAATAAATGTTTACAGTAGAGATTAGCAGTCCTGCCTAGGATCAGCCTAGTGACAGGCAAGAATTTCACACTTTAGTGTTAATAGCACCAGGGGGTTTTTACTCTTGGCAGGTCTCAAGAATAATGTAGTGTCACAGACCCCTAAATTCCTAGGCCTTGCTAATTCTTATCTTGTCTGGAGAATCTCCATTTGTCAGGAGAGTATATCAACTTGCTATAGGTATGGAATGTAGCCTGTACTAAAGATTTCTATCTCAGTGAGATCTCCAGGCTCTTTCCGCAGACCAGTTGAGCCATTGGCCCCGTCTATTGTAATGCTTAATTAGTTACTGAATAGGTTAAACTTCCTTGCTGCTTTCTGGGATCTTGGAACACTGGGTTTAGCTATGTCAGAGTTCAATCTTAAAAGGCACTTATAATAGGGTAATACTAAATAGAGAGCACGTGGATCCATACACTAGACTAACGCGGGAGTGGAAAATTAATGTATGGGTTAGAGAGATTAGAGAGAGAGCCACACTCCAGGAGGAGAGCTTCCTTGAAACTCTTTTTGCTTCATGAGCAGCTTTTAAGCCTCTCAGCTTGTCAAACTGACTCGACCTGAGTGCATGGCACATAGCAATATAAACTTCTGTTTCCTGTTAAAAATTCTTGTCAAATAGAAATTAAAATGAATAGATATGTTAAATAATATTATACAGAGCCCAAGCAAGCAGCCTGAAATTGGGGGAGAGAGAGAGAAAAAAGGAGGGAGAGACAGAGACAGAGACAAAAACAGAGACAGAGAGAATGAGAATCTCCATTTGGTATACTCCTTTCTGCAATATTTTATGTTCAGATACCCCCAAAACAGCATTTTCAGCATTTTGAACCAAACAATGCTAAAATAAAGCTATTTTTGTCCTCATCTATTTCAGTTGTTTAACTAATTATTGGTTCTAACTATTTTATATTCATTCACCTAGATATCAAAGAGACATACAAAGTACCATATAGTATTGGTATGTAGAAGTGCATACCTGGAATTTAGGTTTTATACCAAAATTATGTGTTTTCTATAAACCTATCATATACTTTTTATGTTATATAATGATTTTGACTTTATGGAAAACAATCAACTCTTAGTTTCTACCTTTTATTAGAGATGATTTATAAAAATAAAATATATCTTATATATGATCAATAAAATTTCCTATAGGATTTGAAGCATTTAAATAACGAATGATCTAATCAAATCATTTTAGTTTTGATTTAGGTTAGATTGGGTTCTAACACCAAAATTGCTAGAGACATTTGAGTAATATCTTGGCTTATATAAATAGGAATCTCTTGTCAGTTAATATATCATTATTATATTCTACGGGGATATAATTAAAATAAACTAATTTAAATTAAAACTATGGTAGCTACATATTAATTTAATATTAAAAAACGCAACCGGTATTCCTAGAGCTGGTTTGTGGACTAATGGCAACAACTTTTTCTTATGGGATATGTTCAAATTGAGTTAGTGCCATCAGTCAAGAAAATATAGGAGAAATAAGAAAGTGTCTTGACTTTTTGTTCTATAGATCTATAGTTTATATTTTTAATTTAAGTCAATGATAATGTTTTAAAGCACAGCTTATGTTATTGGCAGTTGAAATGTCTTATTTCATTATTGGAAAAATAGAATTACTTGTTTTAACACATAATTATAAGAGATATCATAAAACTTGAAAATGAATATCTGATCACTTCAAAAACAGTATTTAAAAAGTCAATATCATATTGACATGTATGTTTTTAAACTAAATTTGGGCTTAAAGAACAGTTTTTTTTAATACTTCTCTACTTTAGCTTATCTCCTGAATGTATAACTCATATTTCTCCTTTTGTTTCTGCTTGTCTCTCCTCTCTCATATCTCTTCCCTTCATACTTTTCTCCCTCCTTGCTTCCACCTCTGCATCACTCTTTTTTCTTATTTACAGTATGTTTATAGCAGAATTTTACTTTCATTCCAACTATAAATCTACTAAGTATTGTCCAAGAAGAGCTGTGCATAAAGCAGTACTTGACTTTCCTCTCCTATTATTTATTCTCATCACAATCTTAATATTATAGTGCCTTGTCACAGGGGTTAGATATGTCTTTCTCAGTTACTATAGATAGCTTTCACTCAAATGACTGTTGAAGACTTATGTGCATAGAGGAACTTCATTTAATAACTAAGGGGATAATAAAGGTGAAATAAAACATTTCAAAATAGCAATAATTTTCATATGATGAGGTTGTGATTCCATTAGTTCATGATAAGTAATAAAATGACTCAGTTAACTTCATGGCCTATCATATTAATAGCATACATAGATTGGCTTCAATAACAGTCCATTTGTTTAAGATGCGTATTTCTAAACAATCTACTAACTAAAGACATGATTTCTAGTGACAGGTTATAAGACATAATGAACTAAAAAAAAAAAAAACTAGTATTTTATCTCATATTTAAAGCTACTCATTCAGACCAACATATGAATGAACCCATGCAGATTTCATTATAGATCCACACATGTGCATATGCCCGCTTCAACATTGAGAATTACATTCATAAATGTTACATTTAACCCAATCACATCAAGCTTGAAAAAAAAAACCCTCTTTAAACTATTTAAGTCAACATTTACAGGAGAAATTCAATTCAATATCCTAAGATTTTAAGATATGTAGAAAAGCTGCTTTTCTTTCTTTTTTTTTTTTGTAGAACATGATTTTAATATTTTCAACTGTTAATATTTAACAGAATAATTGTTTTAAGATATACTTCATTGTTATCTCTCCCTATTCATTTCTGATTTTATTAATTTGGATACTGTCTCTATGCCCTCTTCTTAGTCTGGCTAAGTGTTTATCTAGCTTTTTGATTTTTCTCAAAGAACCAGCTCCTGGTTTTGTTGATTCTTTGTATAGGTCTTTGTTTCTATTTGGTTGATTACAGCCCTGAGTTTGATTATTTCCTGCTGTCTACTCCTCTTGGGTGTATTTGCTTCTTTTTGTTCTAGAGCTTTCAAGTTTCCTTTCCAGCTGCTAGTGTAAACTCCAGTTTCTTTTTGGAAACACTTAGAGCTATGAATTTTCATCTTACTACTGCTTTCATAGTGTCCCATAAATTTTGGTATAATGTATCTTCAATTTCACTAAATTCTAGAAAGCTTTTAACTTTTTTCTTTATTTCTTCCTTGACCAAGTTATCATTGAGTAGAGCGTTGTTCAGCTTCCCTGTGTATGTGTGATTTTTGTAATTTTTGTTGGTATTTATGACTAGTCTTAGTCTGTGGTGATCTAATAGGGTGCACGGGATTATTTCAATCTTCTTGTATCTGTTGAGGCCTGTTTTATGACTGATTATATGGTCAATTTTAGAGAAGGTACCATGAGGTGCTGAGAAGAAGGTATATTCTTTTGTTTTAGGATGAAATGCTCTATTAATATCTGTTAGAAACATTTGGTTATAATGTCTCTGTGTCTCTGTTTAATTACTGTTTCCATGATCTGTCCATTTTGGAGGGTGGGGTGTTGAAATCTCCGACTATTATTGTATGGGGTGAGATGTGTGCTTTGAGCTTTAGTAAAGTTTCTTTAATGAATGTGAGTGCCCTTGCATTTAGAGCATAGGTGTTCAGAATTGAGGGTTCATCTTGGTAGGTTTTACCTTTGACCATTAAGAAGTGAAATTCCTTATCTTTTTTGATAAATTTTGGTTGAAAGTTCATTTTATTCGATATTGGTATGACTACCCCAGCTTGTTTCTTGGGACCATTTGCTTGAAAATTTGTTTTCCAACCTTTTACTCTGAGGTAGTGTCAGTCTTGTCACTGAGATGCGTTTCCTGTATGTTGGGTCCTGTTTATGTATCCAGTCTGTAGTCTGTCAGTCTGTCAGTCTGTCAGTCTATGTCTTTTTACTGGGGAATTGGGTTCATTGATCTTAAGAGATATTAAGGAAAAGTAATTGTCTATTTGTAGTTCTGTAGGCTTCTTATATGTTCTTAGTCATCTCTTTCTTTAGGTTAGGGAAGTTTTTTTCTATAATTTTATTGAAGATATTTACTGGCCCTTTAAGTTGGGAATCTTTGCTCTCTTCTATACCAATTATCCTTAGGTTTCTTGTTCTCATTTTGTTCTGGATTTCCTGGATGTTTTGGGTTAGGAGATCTTTGCTTTTTGCATTTTCTTTGACTGTTCTGTCAATGTTTTCTATGGTATCTTTTGAACCTGAGATTCTCTCTTCTATCTCTTGTATTCTGTTGGTGATTCTTGTATCTATGACTCCTTGTCTTTTTCCTAGGTTTTCTAACCACAGGGTTGTCTCCCTTTGTAATTTCTTTATTGTTTATATTTCTATTTTTAGATCTTGGATGGTTTTGTTCATTTCTATCACCTGTTTGATTGTGTTTTCCTGTATTCTTTAAGTGATTTTTGTGTTTCCTCTTTAAGGGCTTTTAGCTATTTATCTCTGTTATCCTATAATTTCATTTCCTTTCTTTTTTTAATTAGATATTTTCTTCATTTACATTTCAAATGCTATCCTGAAAGTCCCCAATTAACACCCCCCACCCTGCTCCCCAACCCACCCACTCTTTCTTCCTGGCTCTGGCATTCCCCTGTACTGGGGCATATAATCTTACAAGACCCGATGATGGCTGACTACGCCATCTTCTGCTACATATGCAGCTAGATACACAAGCTCTTGAGGTACTGGTTAGTTCATATTGTTGTCCCACCTATAGGGTTGCAGACCTCCTCAGCTCCTTGGGTGCTTTCTCTAGCTCCTCCATTGGGGGCCCCGTGTTCCATCCAATAGATGACTGTGAGCCTCTAGTGCTGTATTTCTCAGGCACTGGCAGAACCACTCAGGAGACAGATATATCCGGCTCCTGTCAGCAAGCTCTTGTTGGCATCCACAATAGTGTCTGGATTTCGTGGTTGTTTATGGGATGGATCCCCAGGTGGGGCACAACTGGAAGAAACCTGTGGCACTGGTTGGGTGGACTTCCTGGATGCCTGGGTCCTGCTCATTCCAGTTACTCCCTGGCATTGGGGCAGATGTTCTCCTCACCTCTAATCCTATGATCCCCGAAAAGCTGCTTTTCTATAAAAGTAACATATATTATCAGTAAAATATATAAGAGAGGACATTCACTTATAAACCCTCCAAAACTGTTTAATTAGAACAATTGTTTGTATGAGATTTCTGTTCTTTTTTTTTTCCTGTTTTATTTTTTACTTATTCATGTTACATCAAGACCATCCCAGAGCTCTACAGAGATTTGGTTTGCATACTAATTCATGGGTGAGTGTGGAAAATTTATTTTTCTTTTGTATTCCAAGAATAGTTCTTTGTATTTTTATTTATAACTGGAAAAAGGAAAGAAAGATATTTTTTGACTCACAGTTCTAGTAATTTTAGTCCATGGTCAGATGTCTGTTTTACTGGCTTGTGGTAAGGTACACTATCATGCAAGAAAGGCTTGACAGAGCAGGCTTCTCCCCTCACAGTGGCCTGAAGCCTGAGGAGATCACAGGTGTGCCTCTTCTGTTTGTTATTCTATTGCAACTGAGCCTCCAGCCTACCAAATTATGCTATCCACATCCAGGATGAATCTTCCATTCTTGGTTATCTTCTGTAAAAATGTTCTTATAGACATACTCCATGGAATGATTTCTCAATCTCCAATGCCCTTTTCAATCTAGTCAGGTTGAAAATCAAGAGTAACCATTATCAGCCTACCCTTTGGTAACTCAACACTTACACACATCTCACTACACCATAACATTTCACCTCAGGCCCCACAAAAGTTCACATTTATTGCATGGTATGAAATGCACTCAGTTCCTTTGAATGAGTTCCCAAAGTTTTCATAGTTACAATATTTCCCAAAAGTCCATGTTTAGCCAGACATAATAACACAATCTCTATGAATTACATAGTGAGTTCAAGCTAAGCCTGAGAAATAAAGAGATCCGATGCCAGGTAAGAAATATAAAAATATAATCTAAGTTTAAAAGTGGAAAAGGTTTCTCTGGCAGTCAAGGCCAAACACCCTGCTGCATCAAGTCACAGCAGAACTAGGCACACCCTCTCTTACTAAGGCCAGACAAGAGAGCTCTGTTAAGAGAACAGGATCCACAGGAAGGCAACAGAGTATCAACAACTCCAGTTTTGGGGGGACCCACAGGAAAACCAAGTTGCATGTCTGCTACATACGTGCAGGGAACCCAGGTCTAGCATATGTATACTCTTTGGTTGGTAGTTTAGACTTTGGGGTCCCCTGGGGCCAGGTTAGTTGACACTGTTGGTCTTCCTGTGGAGTCCCTACTCCTTATGATACCCCAATATTTTCCTCAACTCTTAACTCAGCTCTAATGTTTGGCTGTGGGTCTCTGTATCGGTTTTGTTCAGCTGCTGGGGGTAGACTCTCAGTGAGCAATTATGTTAGGCTCCTGTCTACAACCATAGGAGAGGATAATTAATATGGTCAGTGATTCGCGTTTGATAATGGGATAGGACTCAAGTTGGGCCAATCATTAGTTGGCTATTGTTTCAGTCTCTGCTTCTTCTTTGTCTTACTTCTTACTTCTTGTAGGCAGGACATATTTGGGGTCAAAGGTTTTGTGGGTGGGTTGTTGTCTTTTTCCCTCCACTGGGAGTCATGCCTGGCTATAGGAAGTGGCCACTTCATGCTCCATATTGCTCAGTGCTAAGAGTCTCAGCTAGAGTCACCCTCATAGACTGCCTGGGGTCTTCCCCATCCCAGATCTCTGGAATGACCTAGACATATCTTCCACCGCTGTTTGCTGCCAATTTCCATTCATTCACCCAGACCTCTTTTCCCAGCTCTCCATGCACCTGTAACCCACCCCTGTTCCCTTCCATATCCTTTCCTCCCACCTATTTCACTCCCTTCATCCCCCTACAATGACTATTTTATTTCCCCTTCTAAGTGGGATTCAAGAATCCTCCTTTGGGCATTACTTGCAGCTTAGCTTCTGTGGATAATCCTGTATTTTATGGCTAGTAAACACTTACAAGTGAGTATATACCATGCTGGTCTTTGGGGCCTGGGTTACCTCACTTTGAATGATATTTTCTAGTTCTGTCTATTTGCCTTCTATTTTCATGATGTCCTTGTTTTTAATAGTGGAGTAAACAACTCATATTTTTTTCCTTTTTTTTATTAGGCATTTTCCTCATTTACACTTTCAATGCTATCCCAAAGGTCCCCCATACCCACCCCCCCAATCCCCTATCCAACCACTCCCCCTTTTTGGCCCTGGCGTTCCCCTGTACTGGGGCATATAAAGTTTGCAAGTCCAATGGGCCTCTCTTTCCACTGATGGCCGACTAGGCCATCTTTTGATACATATGCAGCTAGAGAAAAGAGCTCCAGGGTACTGGTTAGTTCATATTGTTGTTCCACCTATAGGGTTGCAGTTCCCTTTAGCTCCTTGGGTACTTTCTCTAGCTCCTCCATTGGGGGCCGTGTGACCCATCCAATAGCTGACTGTGATCATCCACTTCTGTGTTTGCTAGGCCCCGGCATAGTCTCACAAGAGAGAGCTATATCTGGGTCCTTTCAGCAAAATCTTGCTAGTGTATGCAATGGTGTCAGCATTTGGAAGCTGATTATGGGATGGATCCCTGCATATGGCAATCACTAGATGGTCCATCCTTTCATCACAGCTCCAAATTTTGTCTCTGTATCTCCTTCCATGGGTGTTTTGTTCCCATTTCTAAGAAAGGGTAAAGTGTCCACACTTTGGTCTTCGTTCTTCTTGAATTTCATCATATTTTCTTTATTCTTTGGATGAGAGGTATATGGGTTGTTTCCAGTTCCTAGTTGTTTTGAATAAAGCTGTTATGAACATAGGGAAGCAGATATCCTTGTGGTACGGTGGAATATTTTGTGGGTATATGCACAGGAGTAGTATAGCTGGGTCTTGAGGTAGAACTATTTTCAACTTCTGAGAAACCAAAATATTGATTTCCAGAGTGGTTGTAATATTATATACTTCCAACAGCAAAGGAGGACTATTCCCATTGCTCCATATCCTTGCTAGCATGTGCTGTCACTTGACTATTTGATCTTAGCCATTCTGATGTGTGTAAAGCTGTATCATATTCATTTTGATTTGCATTTCTCTGGTGATGGAGGATTTTGAATATTTCTTTAAGTGTTTCTCAACCATAACGGATTCCTCTGATAAGAATTCTGTTTAGATCTGTAAACCAACTTTTAATTGGGTTATTTGTTTTGTTGGTGTCTAACTTCTTTTGGATATTTGCCCTCTGTCTGATGTAGGATTGGTGAAGGCCTTTTCCCATTCTGTATTCTGCCATTTTGTTTTTGTCAGTATTCTTTGCCTTATAGATGGTTTTCAATTTTATGAGGTCCCTTTTATTAATTCTTGATCTTAGTGCCTGGGCTATTGGTTTTCTGTTTAGGAAGTTGTTTCCTGTGCCAATGTATTCAAGACTATTCCTCACCTTCTCTTCTATTAGATTCAGTATACACAGTTTTATGTTAACGTCTTTGATCCACTTGGATTTAAGTTTTATGCAGGGAGATAAGTAGATATCTATTTGCATTCTTCTACATGCAGAGATCCAGTCAGACCAGTATCTTTTGTTGAAGATGCGTTCTTTTTCCATTGTATGGCTTTGGCTTCTTTGTCAAAAATCCTGTGTCCCTAGGTGTGTAGAAAAGTATACTTTATATAGGAATTGTATTTCTGGGTCTTCAGTTTGACACTATTGATTGATCAGTTTGTTTGTTTCTATACTAATGCCATGCAACTTTTATTATTATTGCTTTGTAGTATAGCCCAAAATCAGAAATGGTGATACCTCTAGAAGCTCTTTTATTATACCAAATAGTTCTACCTATCCTGGGTTTTTGTTTTTCCATATGAAGTTAAGAATTGCTCTTTCAAGGTCTGTAAAAATTATGTTAGAATTTTGATGAGAAGATTTGTCTTTGGTAAGATCCCAATAAATCTCACTTTAAAAATGGAAAATAAAATATATTCTATAAGCTATAGCACTTCTCTCTTTACTTGTATATGATAGGTATTTATATGAGGGTAGAAAAAGTTGGTTTTCTTATGGAAGCATCTGAAATTTATCCTATTCCAAAATATGTCAGTGATAATTGGAAACTTAAAGGTTTAGCCAAAAGAAAGAGATTATCCATTCCAAACTTTAAACTGTCTCTATTTCCTTTGGCAAGGTGCTTTATTGAAGTTCTGAATTTTGAGATTCTCTTTTTTAACTCTTTAAATTTCCTCATCTGAAGGGAAATTTTATATTCCTCAAATAAGGGAAGATGTTGTAAAGCAACGATGTTATAAAGTTTAAAAAAAATCTTAAAGATGTCTAATCATTTGAAAGAATGCTTCCTGTAAGTCCATATTTATGTTATTTATATATTAATCAAATAATAACCAAATCCATTATTGTTTGCAACAAATTTGATGTTATCCTGAGAAGATTAAGCATATTTTCTCACTAATTCCTTAGCTTGAAGATTTTTTTCACTAAGTATGCAAATTGAGGAATGTGGAACTTCCTTTCCAGTCTGTGGCCCCAGTATAAGCTTCTGACCTGGACAAATTTATAGTGCTGAAACATAAAGTGACCTAGAAATCTAGCTAATCTTTTTAAGCACTCATTTTTTCACTGGGAAAGTCTAATTACTCAGATAAGTATGGCACTTGTTGCTTACTTTTAATGACTTGAAAATGAAAGAGACAGAAATTTATGGTGCTAGATATTTTTCATGTTCTATAAAACTGGCTATATCTTTTCACAGCCCATTTGACTCTATTCCCTTTATCAGCAAATGAAATGCAATATAACGGTTCTTAAAATTTCATACTATCTTTCCTATCATTTTTGGCCATAAAACATCAAATTTAATGCACAAGCATAATTTTGGTTGGATGAAACCATTTCCTTTGTTTACATAGTTAAACATTTGTGAAGATCGAATATTTCCTGGATTTCATAAAGAAGAATTTTATCAACAATTCTTCATGGTACTTGAAATGATTTATTCTGCCTTAATAGGTACGCTATCTCAAAGAGTCATTCTGAAAGAATAAATCTAGATTAACTTAAGATATGTTCAGAAGATGTGTTCAGTGTAATTTGCTTGGAATTAAAAGCTTCAAAGGAGAAGCTATGTCTTCTGATTTGTTCTGTTTCTTTTAGTCATGTGACTTGCACAAATGGGGGCTCAGTAATATTAGTTTCACTATTGTAATGCCATAATGAATTAATTGTTCTAAAACTGAACAGTTGGCTGGTTTTTGTTCCAAGCATAGAATTCAAATTTGTTAGCTCTTTAATGTAAAAATTTGAGAGTACCTTAGTCTTCATACCTTCATTGTTTTTGCATATTTAAGTTTTGGTGTTAGTATGTGTCTAGATGTACAATATATGTATGGCTAGTACAGTTGCCACATTCATTTGAAACAGCTGTTACTTTTGTTGTTGTTGTTGTTGTTGCTTTGTTTGTTTGTTTGTTTTGAGACAGGGTTTCTCCATATAGCCCTGGCTGACCTGGAACTCACTTTGTAGATCAAGCTGGACTGGAACTCAGAAATCCGCCTGCCTCTGCCTCCCAAATGCTGGGATTAAAGGTGTGTACTACCACCACTCAGCCAGCTGTTTCATTTTTCCTGGATTTTATATGTCTTTCTGTATATAATAATTATTTCCTGTCATTAAGGATGACCCATGTGCCAGAACTTTATACAGTAGAAATATAACTGAAGGCCAAAGAGATATTAAGTATGTAATTAAAGTATAAATAGAAATATAAATCAAAAGAGTTCCTGAAAATGTACCTGACTTAGACTTTTAAAAAAATATATATGGAAACTAGCCTGATTTGTTTATTATATAAGCACACATATATTGAAATATCGTACCATAACCCATAAATTCGTAGTTACTGTGTGTCAATAACAAATGAAAATTTAAAAAATAATATGCTACTAGAAGAGATTTAAATATTCTGAACATATTGCCTATAAACTGGCAACCAGTATTTCTAAGTTTGTAGAAATAAAATAAAAAGAGAAATAAAATAAATAGGTTGAGGGGTGATTTAGTAGATAAAGCACTTGATGGTTAATCATGAGGACCTGAGTTTGTAAGGCTGGACATGGCATCATGAATCTGTGTTCCCTGGGTTATTATGGTGAAATAGGAAGTTGAAATAAGGAAATGCCCTAAAGTTGGCTGGCCAGGAGTTATAGTATGCGTAAGCAGCCACAGAAAAACAGACACTTTTAAAACATAGTAGGGTGCTCGCTTCGGCAGCACATATACTAAAATTGGAACGATACAGAGAAGATTAGCATGGCCCCTGCGCAAGGATGACACGCAAATTCGTGAAGCGTTCCATATTTTTAAATTGTCCCATGTATCCTATCAGACCACCATGGCCTAAGACTGATCTTCAATAACAACATTAAGAATGGAAAGCCAACATTCACGTGGAAACTGAACAACACTCTTCTCAATGATACCTTGGTCAAGGAAGGAATAAAGAAAGAAATTAAAGACTTTTTAGAGTTTAATGAAAATGAAGCCACAACGTACCCAAACCTTTGGGACACAATGAAAGCATTTCTAAGAGGGAAACTCATAGCTCTGAGTACCTCCAAGAAGAAACGGGAGAGAGCACATACTAGCAGCTTGACAACACATCTAAAAGCTCTAGAAAAAAAGGAAGCAAATTCACCCAAGAGGAGTAGACGGCAGGAAATAATCAAACTCAGGGGTGAAATTAACCAAGTGGAAACAAGAAGAACTATTCAAAGAATTAACCAAACGAGGAGTTGGTTCTTTGAGAAAATCAACAAGATAGATAAACCCTTAGCTAGACTCACTAGAGGGCAAAGGGACAAAATCCTAATCAACAAAATCAGAAATGAAAAGGGAGACATAACAACAGATCCTGAAGAAATCCAAAACACCATCAGATCCTTCTACAAAAGCTTATACTCAACAAAACTGGAAAACCTGGATGAAATGGACAAATTTCTGGACAGATACCAGGTACCAAAGTTGAATCAGGATCAAGTTGACCTTCTAAACAGTCCCATATCCCCTAAAGAAATAGAAGCAGTTATTAATAGTCTCCCAACCAAAAAAAGCCCAGGACCAGATGGGTTTAGTGCAGAGTTCTATCAGACCTTCAAAGAAGATCTAATTCCAGTTCTGCACAAACTATTTCACAAGATAGAAGTAGAAGGTACTCTACCCAACTCATTTTATGAAGCCACTATTACTCTGATACCTAAACCACAGAAAGATCCAACAAAGATAGAGAACTTCAGACCAATTTCTCTTATGAATATCGATGCAAAAATCCTTAATAAAATTCTCGCTAACCGAATCCAAGAACACATTAAAGAAATCATCCATCCTGACCAAGTAGGTTTTATTCCAGGGATGCAGGGATGGTTTAATATACGAAAATCCATCAATGTAATCCATTATATAAACAAACTCAAAGACAAAAACCACATGATCATCTCGTTAGATGCAGAAAAAGCATTTGACAAGATCCAACACCCATTCATGATAAAAGTTTTGGAAAGATCAGGAATTCAAGGCCCATACCTAAACATAATAAAAGCAATCTACAGCAAACCAGTAGCCAACATCAAAGTAAATGGAGAGAAGCTGGAAGCAATCCCACTAAAATCAGGGACTAGACAAGGCTGCCCACTTTCTCCCTACCTTTTCAACATAGTACTTGAAGTATTAGCCAGAGCAATTCGACAACAAAAGGAGATCAAGGGGATACAAATTGGAAAAGAGGAAGTCAAAATATCACTTTTTGCAGATGATATGATAGTATATATAAGTGACCCTAAAAATTCCACCAGAGAACTCCTAAACCTGATAAACAGCTTTGGTGAAGTAGCTGGATATAAAATTAACTCAAACAAGTCAATGGCCTTTCTCTACACAAAGAATAAACAGGCTGAGAAAGAAATTAGGGAAACAACACCCTTCTCAATAGTCACAAATAATATAAAATATCTCGGCGTGACTCTAACTAAGGAAGTAAAAGATCTGTATGATAAAAACTTCAAGTCTCTGAAGAAAGAAATTAAAGAAGATCTCAGAAGATGGAAAGATCTCCCATGCTCATGGATTGGCAGGATCAACATTGTAAAAATGGCTATCTTGCCAAAAGCAATCTACAGATTCAATGCAATCCCCATCAAAATTCCAACTCAATTCTTCAACGAATTAGAAGGAGCAATTTGCAAATTCATCTGGAATAACAAAAAACCTAGGATAGCAAAAACTCTTCTCAAGGATAAAAGAACCTCTGGTGGAATCACCATGCCTGACCTAAAGCTTTACTACAGGGCAATTGTGATAAAAACTGCATGGTACTGGTATAGAGACAGACAAGTAGACCAATGGAATAGAATTGAAGACCCAGAAATGAACCCACACACCTATGGTCACTTGATCTTCGACAAGGGAGCTAAAACCATCCAGTGGAAGAAAGACAGCATTTTCAACAATTGGTGCTGGCACAACTGGTTGTTATCATGTAGAAGAATGCGAATCGATCCATACTTATCTCCTTGTACTAAGGTCAAATCTAAGTGGATCAAGGAACTTCACATAAAACCAGAGTCACTGAAACTTATAGAGGAGAAAGTGGGGAAAAGCCTTGAAGATATGGGTACAGGGGAAAGATTCCTGAACAGAACAGCAATGGCTTGCTCTGTAAGATCGAGAATTGACAAATGGGACCTAATGAAACTCCAAAGTTTCTGCAAGGCAAAAGACACCGTCAATAGGACAAAAAGACCACCAACAGATTGGGAAAGGATCTTTACCTATCCTAAATCAGATAGGGGACTAATATCCAACATATATAAAGAACTCAAGAAGGTGGACTTCAGAAAATCAAATCACCCCATTAAAAAATGGGGCTCAGAACTGAACAAAGAATTCTCACCTGAGGAATACCGAATGGCAGAGAAGCACCTGAAAAAATGCTCAACATCCTTAATCATCAGGGAAATGCAAATCAAAACAACCCTGAGATTCCACCTCACACCAGTCAGAATGGCTAAGATCAAAAATTCAGGTGACAGCAGATGCTGGCGTGGATGTGGAGAAAGAGGAACACTCCTCCATTGTTGGTGGGATTGCAGGCTTGTACAACCACTCTGGAGATCAGTCTGGCGGTTCCTCAGAAAACTGGATATAGTACTACCGGAGGATCCAGCAATACCTCTCCTGGGCATATATCCAGAAGATGCCCCAACTGGTAAGAAGGACACATGCTCCACTATGTTCATAGCAGCCTTATTTATAATAGCCAGAAGCTGGAAGGAACCCAGATGCCCCTCAACAGAGGAATGGATACAGAAGATGTGGTACATCTACACAATGGAGTACTACTCAGCTATTAAAAAGAATGAATTTATGAAATTCCTGGCCAAATGGATGGACCTGGAGGGCATCATCCTGAGTGAGGTAACACATTCACAAAGGAACTCACACAATATGTACTCACTGATAAGTGGATATTAGCCCAAAACCTAAGATACCCAAGATATAAGATACAATTTCCTAAACACATGAAACTCAAGAAAAATGAAGACTGAAGTGTGAACACTATGCCCCTCCTTAGAAGTGGGAGCAAAACACCCTTGGAAGGAGTTACAGAGACAAAGTTTGGAGTTGAGATAAAAGGATGGACCATGTAGACACTACCATATCCGGGGATCCATCCCATAATCAGCTTCCAAATGCTGACACCATTGCATACACTAGCAAGATTATGCTGAAAGGACCCTGATATAGCTGTCTCTTGTCAGAGTATGCCTGGGCCTAGCAAACATAGAAGTGGATGCTCACAGTCGGCTATTGGATGGATCACATGGCCCCCAATGAAGGAGCTAGAGAAAGTACCAAAGAAGCTAAAGGGATCTGCAACCCTATAGGTGGAACAACATTATGAACTAACCAGTACCCCGGAGCTCTTGACTCTAGCTGCATATGCATCAAAAGATGGCCTAGTCGGCCATCACTGGAAAGAGAGGCCCATTGGACACGCAAACTTTATATGCCCCAGTACAGGGGAACGCCAGGGCCATAAAAGGGGAGTGGGTGGGTAGGGGAGAAGGGGTGGGTGGCTATGGGGGACTTTTGGTATAGCATTGCAAATGTAAATGAGCGAAATACCTAATAAAAAATGGAAAAAAAAAAAAAAAAGAAAAAAAAAAAAAAAAAAAGATGGCCTAGTCGGCCATCACTGGAAAGAGAGGCCCATTGGACTTGCAAACTTTATATGCCCCAGTACAGGGGAACGCCAGGGCCAAAAAAAATGGGAGTGGGTGGGTAGGGGAGTGGGGGGGGAGGGTATGGGGGACTTTTGGGATAGCATTGGAAATGTAATTGAGGAAAATACGTAATAAATAAATAAATAAATGAATAAAAAAAAAAAAAAAAAAAAAAAAAAAAAAAAAAAAAAAAACATAGTAGGAAGTATGTTTCACATTTAAAGTTGTTCTCTGATCTCCACAGATGTGATATGGCATGCTTGCACTCAAATCTACTCATAGGTATATATGCAACACACACAAACACACAACACACACTATTATCTGAGAGAGTGGAGTGAGTGAGAGAGCACAGGATGGTGGGGATGGATGAAGAAAAGAAGGAGAAAAAATCTCCTTGTGTTGAGGACAATCATTAAGCTTTCTCTTTGCCCTATGATTACATATTTTAGAAATAATCAGAGAAGTGTGTATCACAGAAAGTTAAATTTAAATAATCATTGTTCTAAGTGAGACTTCACAAAATTTCTAGAGCATTGTAAACAAAAAGCCACACCAAGGAAGGACAATGAAAAGGTTTTTTCTGTATCTAGTTATATAATTGTGTGTGTGTGTGTGTGTGTGTATATATATATATATATATATATATATATATATATATATATATATATGTGTGTGTGTGTGTGTGTGTGTGTGTGTGTGTGTATGTGTGTATTTATATTTATATATTTATCTGGACATGGAATGATCGATCAGAACTAATCAAATATATGAATTCCTGCTTTCTTAGAATGTATGCAGCTGAACTAGTTGTAAAATATTTGATCTCAATCAAGCTACATCGCACTTAGTCTAACTCCTGTCAGAGAAGCTAAGGAGCAAGACTTCACTTCACAGGAAGTATTCCACATGACATGGAGGGCTCCACTGGACATCCTTTCTTATTTTAGAGTAAATACCTTCTCACATGGAAAGCCATGCACTCTTTACATGTTGTTTCTATCAGTTATGGAGTACAACTTTTGTTTGTAAGTGAAGCATATTATAACAACACTTAATTTCAGTATGACTAGGTTCTCACTTTGCTTTTTCATTTGTACAACATGTTTAGTTGTGGATGAGTTTGAAATAGTTATAGTAACGTATATAGTAGAGGCTTACTATTGATACTGTTTTTGTGACTTCTGTTATGATTGTCCTCTCCCTTTTACTCTTTCTTTTCTCTTGACCTTCAACTCACATTGAACCTTTCCTTCCTCTCAAGGTCATCTGTCACTTTGATGTTTTACTGTTGGCTTCAATTTCTGAGAGGCATCGAGTTTAATTATCTTTTTATGCAAGGATCTGGTGTCATTACTTGGAGCATGGACAGCTTACCAGTGGTAATACCTGAAGAAAATTTCTTTTCACACGCAACTGTTAACTTCCACCAATTCCTAACTGGAAGGAAGTCTACACCTTTAAAAAAGGACCTTGTCAGAGACATTTTCTTTATTGATAAGCAAACAAGGACATTATTTGATATTGTTCCTTAGATTATTGTGTGTCTACTGCTAAATTAGGGGAAGGCCTCCCACTGGGGCCCGGGGAAAACCTGTCAAAATCTCAGGGAATACTGTTACTTTCCACCATCCTACCAATGATTAACTCGTTTACAGGAGTCAGGTACTTAAAAAGATATCAAGAAGACAAAATTAGTATCATTAATTTTCTGGTAGTTTGAAGAAAACTGTGTGAGTTCATAGAATGAGTAGGATCAGTTTTGAGGTGTGTTTGTGTATATAATAGGATATAAAACACAGGGAATTTGTTTTAGTAATATTGTCATTATTTAGAATCTGTGTAGACTAGTGAGTTTGTGTTATATTTTTGCATGTGAAGTAATTGGAATACAATCTGATTTACATAATCTGTTTTGATCTCTGAGACTGCACAATCACAATGCGGAATTCCTTCAACTTCAGGAAAAGCATAGCCTTGTAGGTACAAAATTATGAAAGAAAGTTTACTCACATGTCAAAAGATTTATCAGTGGTCGCTGAACAATGGGTCAGTGTAGATAAAGCTAATTCATTCACATTAGAAAACTTGGTAATGGACATAGATATTTCCTGAGCTAATGGCAATTTATCTCTGACTCCACTTATAGCATAAATGAAGGATCACTGACAGAGCACTCCTGACTCAGGGCCTTTGAAATGGCCGATTTTCTAGTAAAAAAGTATCCTCTTCATTTAATGAAGATGTTGTAGTTGTTCTTCTTGTTGTTTTAAGATATAATTTATATTGAAAGGCCTGCCTTACAAGCCACTCAAAGACAGGACCATGCCCTTCATGCTGAGCATAATCTTTGCCCGGTTGTATTTTTCATCAAAGAATGAACTACAACCTGATCTCACTTAATATAGTCTTTTTATGTTTTCACTTCTGTTCCCCAAATTTTTAAGGCAACATTTTTTGTGTACTTTATGCACAGCACTCTTCTGTCACCTACAGTAGAAGGAAAACAAATATTTAACAGGCAATAAGTAAGTAAATTAAAGTTATGGTCATCATACTCATCCCAAGTATATGCCTTGTATTATTGAGATGCATTTGCTTTAATGCAATTAATTGTGTAGTTAATGCCGTGATTTATTTTACTTCTTTGAAAATTTTATTCATGCATATTCCTTGATCACCCATCACATACTCTCATGTGAAAGTCCCCTCAATATTTCCATATCACATTTCCCTCCAAACTATATCTCTGTTTATTAAAATTATTTATTAATTTAACTCACTGTATTCAATTAGTGCTGCCATATTTTCAGGAGAATGTGGTGCAGGCGTTTTTCACTGGAGCATGGAGAAATCGATAGGTAGCTACATCCCCAAGTAAAGTTAATTCTTTTTTCCCCCAGCAGACATTAACTACTAATAACATCTTAGCTACGGTATTGGCCTTGTTAGCCCATCCCTACCCCATGCTGGAACTTGCTACTGCCCTGATTTTGTATAGTTCTTTTTTTATTAAATATTTTCTGTATTTACATTTCAAATGTAAATAAAGAATAAAAAACTTTCCTTGTTCACTCTCCAAATAGCACCCTCACCCATCCCCTTGCCCCCTCCCCCTGTTCACCAACCCACCCACTCCACCCTGACATTCCCCTGCATGGGAGCATAGAACCCTCACAGGACCAAGGGCCTCTCCTCCCGCTGATGTCCGACTAGGCCATCATCTGCTACATATGCAGCTGGAGCCATGTGTGCTCTTTGATTGGTGATTTAGTCCCTGGGAGCTCTGGTGGTACTGTCTAGTTCATATTGTTGTTCCTCCTATGGGGCTGCAAACCCCTTCAGCTCCTTGGGTCCTTTCTCTAGCTCCTTCATTGGGGATCCTATGCTCAGTCCAATGGATGGGTGCAAGCCTCCAACTCTGTATTTGTGAGGCAATTGCAGAGCCTCTCAGGAGAGAGCTATATCAGACTCCTGTCAGCAAGCACTTGTTGGCATCCACAACAAGTTTGGTGATTGTAAATGGGATGTATTCCCAGGGGAGTCAGTCTCTGGATGGTCATTCCTTCAGTCTCTACTCCACACTTTGTCTCTGTAACTCCTTCCATGGGTGTTTTGTTCACCCTTCTAAGAAGGATCAACGTATCCACACTATGGTCTTCCTTCTTCTTGAGTTTCATGTGGTTTGCAAATTCTGTCTTGGCTATTCCAAACTTCTGGCCTAATATACACTTATCAGTGACTGCACATCATGTGTATATAGTTTTTTATAGGTTGCCACAGATACTGTGAGTCTATGTGTACAACAGAATATCTTCTCTAAAGGACAGTATGTCATAGCTCTACTTTCCATCCTTTGGCTCTTCCATTTTTCTGCCTCTTCTAAAGTAAAATAGGTTTTCCTTTATATATTGAATGAAAATAAACTGAAATATATTATATTGATAGACTTTAAAAATGCTTATGTTGACCATAAAGTATGGAAAAGGAGCTCCAATTCCACAATTAACTTCCTTCTTATACCCTAAATATTATCGTATTTTCATTTTCTAAATATTTTTCCATATTATATGTGTTATTTGTGTGAATACTATATATTTACATTGGTCTCCCATCTTTTACCTTCTAGTTCCTGCTATGTCTCTCTCAATCTATCTCAAATTTCAGGGCTCCTTATTCTTTAAAGATAGTTGATACACACACACACACACACACACACACACACACACAGAAGAGACAGATAGATAGATGATATAGATATAGATAGTTTACAAATAGAGCCCATTGAAATCATTAAGTCTTAATAATTCTTATTAATCTTACGTGTTTATGGCTGATCTATTGCAAATGACTAACCTATTAGGGGAATTGTTCATGTTGAAGTTTTATTCTACTCCCAGCAACTATTAAATGTCTGTAATTGTTTCCCCCCCCTAAGGTGAAGCCCAGAAAGAATGCTTCCATCCACACTTGCATTTCAACTTATATTGTCATTTTTTTCATTTTTTGAATTAGGTAATTTCTTCATTTACATTTCCAATGCTATCCCAAAAGTCCCCCATGCCCTCTCCCACCCACCCCAGTACTCCCCTACCCACCCACTCCCACTTCTTGGCCCTAGCGTTCCCCTGTACTGAGACATATAAAGTTTGCAAGACCAATGGGCCTCTCCCTCCACCGATGGCCAACCAGGCCATCTTCTGATACACATGCAGCTAGAGACACAAGCTCGGAGGGAGGGGGGTGATACTGGTTAATTCATACTGCTGCTCCTCCCATAGGGTTGCAGATTCCTTTAGCTCCTTGGATACTTTCTCTAGCTTCTCCATTGGGGGCCCTGTCATCCATCTAATAGTTGACTGTGAGCATCCACTTCTGTGTCGCTAAGCCCAAGAATAGCCTCACAAGAGACAGCTATATCAGGGTCCTTTCAGCAAAATCTTGCTAGTGTATGCAATGGTGTCAGCATTTGGAGGCTGATTATGAGATGGCTCAGCTGTTAAAGGCTAGGATCACAACCAAAAATATTGTCATTTTGAAGAACCTGTCTGAGCAACCATACTTTTGAGATTTCCTGGATGCCCCTTTCCTATCACATATACAAGATATTTCCTCCCAGCAGACATCCTATCTTGGTCCTTTGGCTCTTAACTATCTTTTCTTTCTTTCTTTCTTTTTTAAATATTTTTTTAATTAGTTATTTTCCTCGTTTACGTTTTCAATACTATCCCAAAGGTCCCCCATACCCACCCCCCCAATCCCCTATCCAACCACTCCCCCTTTTTGGCCCTGGCGTTCCCCTGTACTAGGGCATATAAAGTTTGCAAGTCCAATGGGCCTCTCTTTGCAGTGATGGCCGACTAGGCCATCTTTTGATACATATGCAGCTAGAGACAAGAGCTCCGGGGTACTGGTTAGTTCATATTGTTGTTCCACCTATAGGGTTGCAGTTCCCTTTAGCTCCTTGGGTAATTTCTCTAGCTCCTCCATTGGGGGCCGTGTGACCCATCCAATAGCTGACTGTGATCATCCACTTCTGTGTTTGCTAGGCCCCGGCATAGTCTCACAAGAGAGAGCTATATCGGACACCATTGCATACACTCGCAAGATTTTGCTGAAAGGACCCAGATAAATATTTTTTTTATTCCGTATTTTCCTCAATTACATTTCCAATGCTATCCCAAAAGTCCCCCATACCCTCCCCCCAAATCCCCTACCCACCCATTCCCAATTTTTGGCCCTGGCATTCCCCTGTACTGGGGCATATAAAGTTTGCCTGTCCAATGGGCCTCTCTTTCCAGTGATGGCCTACTAGGCCATCTTTTGATACATATGCAGCTAGAGTCAAGAGCTCTGGGGTACTGGTTAGTTCATAATGTCGTTGCACCTACAGGGTTGCAGATCTCTTTAGCTCCTTGGGTACTTTCTCTAGCTCCTCCATTGGGGGCCCTGTGATCCATCCAATAGCTGACTTTGAGCATCCACTTCTGTGTTTGCTAGGCCCCGGCCTAGTCTCACAAGAGACACCTATATCAGGGTTTTTTCATCAAATGCTTGCTAGTGTATGCAATGGTGTCATAGTTTGGAGGCTGATTATGGGATGGATCCCTGGATATGGCAGTCTCTAGATCATCCATCCTTTTGTCTCAGCTCCAAACTTTGTCTCTGTAACTCCTTTCATGGGTGATTGGTTCCAATTCTAAGAAGGGGCAAAGTGTCCACACTTTGGTCTTCATTCTTCTTCAGTTCCATGTGTTTTGCAAATTGTATCTTATATCTCGGGTATACTAAGTTTCTGGGCTAATATCCACTTATCACTGAGAACATATAATTTGAGTTTTTTTGTGATTGTGTTACCTCACTCAGGATGATGCCCTCCAGGTTCAACCATTTGCCTAGGAATTTCATAAATTCATTCCTTTTAATAGCTGAGTAGTATTCCATTTTGTAAATGTACCACATTTTTTGTACCCATTCCTCTGTTGAGGGGCCTCTGGGTTCTTTCCAGCTTCTAGCTATTATAAATAAGGCTGCTATGAACATAGTGGAGCATGTGTCCTTCTTACCAGTTGGGAAATATTCTGGATATATGCCTAGGAGAGGTATTGCGGGATCCTCTGGTAGTACTATGTCCAATTTTCTGAGGAACCACCAGACTGATTTCCAGAGTGGCTGTACAAGCTTGCAATTCCACCAACAATGGAGGAGTGTTCCTCTTTCTCCACATCCTCGCCAGCATCTGCTGTCACCTGAATTTTTTATCTTAGCCATTCTGACTGGTGTGAGATGGAATCTCGTGGTTGTTTTGATTTGCATTTCTCTGATGATTAAGGATGCTGAACATTTTTTCAGGTGCTTCTCAGCCATTCGGTATTCCTCAGGTGATAATTCTTTGTTTAGCTCTGAGCCCCATTTTTAATGGGGTAATTTGACTTTCTGGGGTCCACCTTCTTGAGTTCTTTATATATATTGGATATTAGTCCCCTATCTGATTTAGGATGGATAAAGATCCATTCCCAATCTGTTGGTAACCTTTTTGTCTTGTTGACGGTGTCTTTTTCCTTGCAGAAACTTTGCAGTTTCATGAGGTCCCATTTTTCAATTCTCGATCTTACAGCACAAGCCATTGCTGTTCTATTCAGGAATTTTTCCCCTGTGCCCATATATTCGGGGCATTTCCCCACTTTCTCCTCTATAAGTTTCAGTGTCTCTGTTTTTTTTTTAAATTAGGTATTTTCCTCGTTTACATTTTCAATGCTATCCCAAAAGTCCACCATACCCACCCACCCCCAATCCCCTACCCACCCACTCCTCCTTTTTGGCCCTGGGGTTCCCCTGTACTGGGGCATATAAAGTTTGCAAGTCCAATGGGCCTCTCTTTCCACTGATGGCTGACTAGGCCATCTTTTGATACATATGCAGCTAGAGTCAAGAGCTCCGGGGTACTGGTTAGTTCATATTGTTGTTCCACCTATAGGGTTGCAGTTCCCTTTAGCTCCTTGGGTACTTTCTCTAGCTCCTCCATTGGGGGCCGTGTGACCCATCCAATAGCTGACTGTGATCATCCATTTCTGTGTTTGCTAGGCCCCGGCATAGTCTCACAAGAGAGAGCTATATCTGGGTCCTTTCAGCAAAATCTTGCTAGTGTATGCAATGGCATCAGCGTTTGGGAGCTGATTATGGGATGGATCCCTGCATATGGCAATCACTAGATGGTCCATCCTTTTGTCACAGCTCCAAATTTTGTCTCTGTAACTCCTTCAAGGGATGTTTTGTTCCCATTTCTAAGAAGGGGCAAAGTGTCCATACTTTGGTCTTCGTTCTTCTTGAATTTCATGTGTTTAGCAAATTGTATCTTATATCTTGTGTATCCTAAGTTTCTGGGCTAATATCAACTTATCAGTGAGTACATATTGTGCGAGTTCCTTTGTGATTGGGTAACCTCACTCAGGATGATGCCCTCCAGGTCCATCCATTTGGCTAGGAATTTCATAAATTCATTTTTTAATAGCTGAGTAGTATTCCATTGTGTAAATGTACCACATTTCTGTATCCATTCCTCTGTTGAGGGGCATCTGGGTTCTTTCTAGCTTCTGGCTATTATAAATAAGGCTTAGATTTGACCTTAGTACAAGAGATAGGAATGGATCAATTCGCAATCTTCTACATGATAACCACCAGTTGTGCCAGCACCATTTGTTGAAAATGCTGTCTTTTTTCCACTGGATGGTTTTAGCTCCCTTGTCAAAGATCAAGTGACCATAGGTGTGTGGGTTCATATCTGGGTCTTCAATTCTATTCCATTGGTCTACTTGTCTGCTCACTATACCAGTACCATGGAGTTTTTATCACAGTTGCTCTGTAGTAAAGCTTTAGGTCAGGCATGGTGATTCCAACAGAGGTACTTTTGTCCTTGAGAAGAGTTTTTGCTATCCTAGGTTTTTTGTTAATCCAGATGAATTTACAGATTGCTCTTTCTAATTCATTGAAGAATTGAGTTGGAATTTTGATGGGGATTGCATTGAATCTGTAGATTGCTTTTGGCCAAATAGCTATTTTTACTATATTAATCCTGCCAATCCATGAGCATGGGAGATCTTTCCATCTTCTGAGATCTTCTTTAATTTCTTTCTTCAGAGACTTGAAGTTCTTATCATACAGATCTTTCAATTCCTTAGTTAGAGTCACACCAAAATATTTTATATTATTTGTGACTATTGAGAACGGTGTTGTTTCCCTAATTTCTTTCTCAGCCTGTTTATCCTTTGTGTAGAGAAAGGCCATTGACTTGTTTGAGTAAATTTTATGTAAAGCTACTTCACCGAAGCTGTTTATCAGGTTTAGGAGTTCTCTGGTGGAATTTTTAGGGTCACTTATATATATTATCATATCATCTGCAAAAAGTGATATTTTGACTTGCTCTTTTCTAATTTATATCCCCTTGATCTCTTTTTGTTGTTGAATTGCTCTGGCTAATACTTCAAGTACTATGTTGAATAGGTAGAGAGAAAGTGAGCAGCCTTGTCTAGTCCCTGATTTTAGTGGGATTACTTCCAGCTTCTCACCATTTACTTTGATGTTGACTACTGGCTTGCTGTAGATTGCTTTTATCATGTTTAGGTATGGGCCTTGAATTCCTGATCTTTCCAAGACTTTTATCATGAATGGGTGTTGGATCTTGTTGAATATTTTTTCAGCATATAAGGAGATGATTATGTGGTTTTTGTCTTTGTGTTTGTTTATATAATGGATTACATTGATGGATTTCCATATATTAAACCATCCCTGCATCCCTGGAATAATACCTACTTGGTCAGAATGGCTGATTGCTTTAATGTGTTCTTGGATTCGGTTAGTGAGAATTTTATTGAGTATTTTTGCATCGATATTCATAAGGGAAATTGGTCTGAAGTTCTCTATCTTTGTTGGATCTTTCTGTGGTTTAGGCATCAGAGTAATTGTGGCTTCATAGAATGAGTTGGGTAGAGTACTTTCTCCTTCTATTTTGTGGAATAGTTTGTGCAGAAGTGGAGTTAGATCTTCTTTGAAGGTCTGATAGAACTCTGCACACTAAACCCATCTGGTCCTGGGTTGTTTTTGGCTGGGAGACTATTAATGACTGCTTCTATTTCTTTAGGGGATAAGGGACTGTTTAGATCGTTAATTTGATCCTGATTTAACTTTGGTACCTGGTGTCTGTCTAGAAATTTGTCCATTTTGTTCAGGTTTTCCAGTTTTGTTGAGTATAGCCTGTTGTAGAAGGATCTGATGGTGTTTTGGATTTTTTCAGGATCTGTAGTTATGTCTCCCTTTTCATTTCTGATTGTGTTAATTAGGATGCTGTCCTTGTGCCCTCTAGTGAGTCTTGCTAAGGCTTTATCTTTCTTGTTGATTTTCTCAAAGAACCAACTCCTTGTTTGGTTAATTCTTTGAATAGTTCTTCTTGTTTCCACTTGGTTGATTTTGCCCTTGAGTTGGATTATTTCCTGCCATCTACTCCTCTTGGGTGAATTTGCTTCCTTTTTTCCTAGACCTTTTAGATGTGTTGTCAAGCTGCTAGTGTGTATTCTCTCTAGTTTCTTTTTGGAGGCACTCAGAGCTATGAGTTTCCCTCTTAGAAATGCTTTCATTGTGTCCCATAGGTTTGGGTATGTTGTGGCTTCACTTTCATTAAACTCTAAAAAGACTTTAATTTCTTTCTTTTTTTTTTAATTTTTTTTTCTTTTTTTTTTCTTTCCATTTTTTATTAGGTATTTAGCTCATTTATATTTCCAATGCTATACCAAAAGTCCCCCATACCCACCCACCCCCACTCCCCTACCCGCCCACTCCCCCTTTTTGGCCCTGGCGTTCCCCTGTTCTGGGGCATATAAAGTTTGTGTGTCCAATGGGCCTCTCTTTCCAGTGATGGCCGACTAGGCCATCTTTTGATACATATGCAGCTAGAGTCAAGAGCTCCGGGATACTGGTTAGTTCATAATGTTGATCCACCTATAGGGTTGCAGATCCCTTTAGCTCCTTGGGTACTTTCTCTAGCTCCTCCATTGGGAGCCCTGTGATCCATCCATTAGCTGACTGTGGGCATCCACTTCTGTGTTTGCTAGGCCCCGGCATAGTCTCACAAGAGACAGCTACATCTGGGTCCTTTCGATAAAATCTTGCTAGTGTATGCAATGGTGTCAGCGTTTGGATGCTGATTATGGGGTGGATCCCTGGATAAGGCAGACTCTACGTGGTCCATCCTTTCATCTCAGCTCCAAATTTGTCTCTGTAACTCCTTCCAAGGGTGTTTTGTTCCCACTTCTAAGGAGGGGCATAGTGTCCACACTTCAGTCTTCATTTTTCTTGAGTTTCATGTGTTTAGGAAATTGTATCTTATATCTTGGGTGTCCTAGGTTTTGGGCTAATATCCACTTATCAGTGAGTACATATTGTGTGAGTTCCTTTGTGAATGTGTTACCTCACTCAGGATGATGCCCTCCAGGTCCATCCATTTGGCTAGGAATTTCATAAATTCATTATTTTTAATAGCTGAGTAGTACTCCATTGTGTAGATGTACCACATTTTCTGTATCCATTCCTCTGTTGAGGGGCATCTGGGTTCTTTCCAGCTTCTGGCTATTATAAATAAGGCTGCTATGAACATAGTGGAGCATGTGTCCTTCTTACCAGTTGGGGCATCTTCTGGATATATGCCCAGGAGAGGTATTGCTGGATCCTCCGGTAGTACTATGTCCAATTTTCTGAGGAACCGCCAGACGGATTTCCAGAGTGGTTGTACAAGCCTGCAATCCCACCAACAATGGAGGAGTGTTCCTCTTTCTCCACATCCTCGCCAGCATCTGCTGTCACCTGAATTTTTGATCTTAAACATTCTGACTGGTGTGAGGTGGAATCTCAGGGTTGTTTTGATTTGCATTTCCCTGATGATTAAGGATGTTGAACATTTTTTCAGGTGCTTTTCTGCCATTCGGTATTCCTCAGGTGAGAATTCTTTGTTCCGTTCTGAGCCCCATTTTTTAATGGGGTTGTTTGATTTTCTGAAGTCCACCTTCTTGAGTTCTTTATATATGTTGGATATTAGTCCCCTATCTGATTTAGGATAGGTAAAGATCCTTTCCCAATCTGTTGGTGGTCTCTTTGTCTTATTGACGGTGTCTTTTGCCTTGCAGAAACTTTGGAGTTTCATTAGGTCCCATTTGTCAATTCTCGATCTTACAGCACAAGCCATTGCTGTTCTGTTCAGGAATTTTTCCCCTGTGCCCATATCTTCAAGGCTCTTCCCCACTTTCTCCTCTATAAGTTTCAGTGTCTCTGGTTTTATGTGAAGTTCTTTGATCCATTTAGATTTGACCTTAGTACAAGGAGATTAGTATGGATCGATTCGCATTCTTCTACATGATAACAACCAGTTGTGCCAGCACCATTTGTTGAAAATGCTGTCTTTCTTCCACTGGATGGTTTTAGCTCCCTTGTCGAAGATCAAGTGACCATAGGTGTGTGGGTTCATTTCTGGGTCTTCAATTCTATTCCATTGGTCTACTTGTCTGTCTCTATACCAGTACCATGCAGTTTTTACCACAATTGCTCTGTAGTAAAGCTTTAGGTCAGGCATGGTGATTCCACCAGAGGTTCTTTTATCCTTGAGAAGAGTTTTTGCTATCCTAGTTTTTTTGTTATTCCAGATGAATTTGCAAATTGCTCCTTCTAATTCGTTGAAGAATTGAGTTGGAATTTTGATGGGGATTGCATTGAATCTGTAGATTGCTTTTGGCAAGATAGCCATTTTTACAATATTGATCCTGCCAATCCATGAGCATGGGAGATCTTTCCATCTTCTGAGATCTTCTTTAATTTCTTTCTTCAGAGACTTGAAGTTTTTATCATACAGATCTTTCACTTCCTTAGTTAGAGTCACGCTGAGATATTTTATATTATTTGTGACTATTGAGAAGGGTGTTGTTTCCCTAATTTCTTTCTCAGCCTGTTTATTCTTTGTGTAGAGAAAGGCCATTGACTTGTTTGAGTTAATTTTATATCCAGCTACTTCACCGAAGCTGTTTATCAGGCTTAGGAGTTCTCTGGTGGAATTTTTAGGGTCACTTATATATACTATCATATCATCTGCAAGAAGTGATATTTTGACTTCCTCCTTTCCAATTTGTATCCCCTTGATCTCCTTTTGTTGTCGAATTGCTCTGGCTAATACTTCAAGTACTATGTTGAAAAGGTAGGGAGAAAGTGGGCAGCCTTGTCTAGTCCCTGATTTTAGTGGGATTGCTTCCAGCTTCTCTCCATTTACTTTGATGTTGGCTACTGGTTTGCTGTAGATTGCTTTTATCATGTTTAGGTATGGGCCTTGAATTCCTGATCGTTCCAGAACTTTTATCATGAATGGGTGTTGGATCTTGTCAAATGCTTTTTCTGCATCCAACGAGATGATCATGTGGTTTTTGTCTTTGAGTTTGTTTATATAGTGGATTACATTGATGGATTTTCGTATATTAAACCATCCCTGCATTCCTGGAATAAAACCTACTTGGTCAGGATGGATGATTGCTTTAATGTGTTCTTTGATTCGGTTAGCGAGAATTTTATTGAGGATTTTTGCATCGATATTCATAAGAGAAATTGGTCTGAAGTTCTCTATCTTTGTTGGATCTTTCTGTGGTTTAGGTATCAGAGTAATAGTGGCTTCATAAAATGAGTTGGGTAGAGTACTTTCTACTTCTATCTTGTGAAAAAGTTTGTGCAAAACTGGAATTAGATCTTCTTTGAAGGTCTGATAGAACTCTGCACTAAACCCGTCTGGTCCTGGGCTTTTTTTGGCTTTGAGACTATTTATAACTGCTTCTATTTCTTTAGGGGTTATGGGACTGTTTAGAAGGTCAACTTGATCCTGATTCAACTTTGGTACCTGGTATCTGTCCAGAAATTTGTCCATTTCGTCCAGGTTTTCCAGTTTTGTTGAGTATAGCCTTTTGTAGAAGGATCTGATGGTGTTTTGGATTTCTTCAGGATCTGTTGTTATGTCTCCCTTTTCAGTTCTGATTTTGTTAATTAGGATTTTGTCTCTGTGCCCTCTAGTGAGTCTAGCTAAGGGTTTATCTATCTTGTTGATTTTCTCAAAGAACCAACTCCTCGTTTGGTTAATTCTTTGAATAGTTCTTCTTGTTTCCACTTGGTTGATTTCACCCCTGAGTTTGATTATTTCCTGCCGTCTACTCCTCTTGGGTGAATTTGCTTCCTTTTTTTCTAGAGCTTTTAGATGTGTTGTCAAGCTGCTAGTATGTGCTCTCTCCCGTTTCTTCATGGAGGCACTCAGAGCTATGAGTTTCCCTCTTAGAAATGCTTTCATTGTGTCCCAAAGGTTTGGGTACGTTGTGGCTTCATTTTCATTAAACTCTAAAAAGTCTTTAATTTCTTTCTTTATTCCTTCCTTGACCAAGGTATCATTGAGAAGAGTGTTGTTCAGTTTCCACGTGAGTGTTGGCTTTCTGTTATTTTTTTTGTTATTGAAGATCAGCCTTAGTGCATGGTGATCTGATAGGATACATGGGACAATTTCAATATTTTTGAATCTGTTGAGGCCTGTTTTGTGACCTATTATGTGGTCAATTTTGGAGAAGGTACCATGAGGTGCTGAGAAGAAGGTATATCCTTTTGTTTTAGGATATAATGGTCTGTAGATATCTGTTAAGTCCATTTGTTCATAACTTAACTATCTTTTCTACCCCAGTTCTACCAAGTTTCTTGATCCAGTGGTGTAAGGGTGGTGTTGTGTATGTAGTCATTGAACCTGCACACCACAAAATGATATTTTGCCCTCACATTTCCCTACACTGGTGCATCAAGCCTTCACAGGACCAAGGGCCTCTCTTCCCACTGATGCCCAACAAGGCCAACCTCTGCTACATTACTGTAGAATTACTGTACAACCACTGCCACCTTAACCTACAGAAATCTTCACAAATTTAAATGGTATACTCATTAAATAACACATAAGTATGCTGTAGTCTCTTAGCCTCTTGAAACCACAATTCACATTTCTTTCTTGTACGAGGGAGCTGTCTGTTTTATTTTCCAAAATACAGTGGATTCAAGATTCATCTGTAGCATTTTGACCAGTGGTAGCTTTCTGTAATGATCCCTGAATTCTGGAGAAAAAAATAAATAAATAAATAAATAATAAGCCCTCTTTGATGAGGAGTGAAAGTTATACTTTTCTGTAGTTACAAATGTAATTATTAAGACTGAAGTTAGAAGTTATATTAGGGAAGTGCTGTAGTAGGTTTTCTTATTCTGTCCATGTCTCTGAATCTACTGATACTTGTCTCAGTTAGCAGTACCAGACATGAATTCTATGATAGTGCATAGGGTTTAAATACAATTTGATGTTTGTTGTTTAACTCTCTACTATTACATTTTTGAATTAATTATTTTTTTATGTTAAATAATGAGAAGCATAATTTTTATCCTAAATAAAATGTTGTATATTTTCTTCTTGGTGATATAAAAAACCTGCTGGCTAAACTTTTGCTTGCCACTTCCCTAGTTTTCCAATCTTAATGTCTCAACCTGTTGCCAACATGTACTATTTTTAGGATTTTAAAATAACATATAATAACATGTAGTCATTTTGTTTATAGAATTCCATGCCTATGCTAAGGAATAATTAGCTTTCTCTGTTGAGCTTTAATTAATTTCTATGTTGTATTTTTATAGCTGTTATTAAATAAGCCTTGAGGTATACCAGGTTTGGGGACAAAAAATTCTTAATCTCAGAATCTTAATCTCAGAAATTTCCATGGTATTTTACATCATAAAAGTACTTTATAATAATACCTTCTACATTGTTGAACCTAAGAGTTTATTAGTGGAGGCTATGTTTTTCAACTTTTTTTTTTTAATAAATGCCTAGCACTATTGTATGTGGTAAGATAAACTCTCCACAAAACATACAGGCATACTCAACATAGACTTGGATTTATTTTCCAGTTTTGAGAAAATGACAAAGTTCTATCAATTTAATATCAAAATTACAACATATTGATGAAATGTACATTGCACTGCCTTAGAATTTCAGGGATACTGAATAACTGTTCAGTTATTTTTATCTTCTATAAAGCACATGTGTTATTGTGAGTTTAATGATGTTATAAAATTCTATTGGTTTTTATTGAAATCACAAGAGTTAAGTGGAGTATAGCATCTTATTACCCACCCAGTGCTACTACAGTAACAAATGACCATATACAGATGATTTCTTTCAGGAATTAACCTAAATTTAATCCAGGTATAAATCTAATATAAGTAATTCTTATTTGATGACTTTCAGGGGATACTCCAGGAAAATATCTTGTTATATTTGGGTTGTAACATTGCTGAGGTGCTTTTATTTTTTTGTATGTGGCCAATGAGGTGAGGAAGAGAACTTGGAAAAAGTATAAAACTTTGTGTATGTGTATATGCAGTTGTGCGTGTGGGTTTGTAGATCAAAAATTGATATTATCTTCCTCTATTCCTTCTTATTTAATTTTACCATATTTAAAATACATGATAATAATGAGTCAGAATTCCAAAAATACATCAAGAGCAGTAAATTTCATAGAATACACTATAGTAGAAATGTGATTAACATCAAATATTTGCTGTATGAAAAATTATTACAACAATCAGGCTGGTTCTTATCAGAACAGATGCACAAGGGATCAAATATCAAAAGAAATTGTTCATTGAGAACAATTACCCTTGAGTCAGAGAGGTAAGATAAACCTGTCTTGGTGACAATATTGGCAACTAACTTAGGTAAACCAAGAATGAGAAAAGATTCCTTTAAAAATATATAGCAGTATAAATCAATTTTGGTTTTTATTGTCATAATATTGACACATCTCCAAAAACATATCTAGAAACTAATTGATCTATTCAAAAAAGTTTAATGTAATATCTAAGAGATATCTAATTTTAGTCCTATTATATTAAGCTTCATAGTGTTTCCCATCTTAAACAATTTTTAAGATATTCATTTTTTGTATTTAAAAATAATATCAAGTTCAGTGCATAGGAGGAAAGAAATGTGAAGAAACATGAGTGGCATAATAGGAGACTGTGACCAAAGTACAACACACACACACACACACACACACACACACATATACTTATGTGTGTATGTGAATGGGAAACTGAGAATAACAAAAAAGAAACAATCTCCTGGTGTTTACTGACTTTTCTGTAGCTTAATTTTAACATCACTAATATATAAATTTTAGCTCAATATGATAGTTTATATATTATAAGAAGTGAAATTATTTTTTACATAATGGCAGTGAAAGAATCAAGTAACATTTTTTTCTATAACCAGGCATGGTTTCCTTCTGTTGACTAGCTGTAAGCCCCACTACAAAGCTGTTCATAACTTCCCAGATATGAGTGTCACTATTGTACCTTTAACTGTATATTGCCATGCTGGACATTATTGTGGCTGATAGGCAACACAGATTAGGGCAATGATTGCTTCCCTCACTATAAGCTCATGTAGCACCACCTATTAGAGATAGTCCTCAGAGTGGAGACTTTTAAGTCATACCCAACTCTAATCCTGTGTCTGAAGTATATGGTATCCTCAGCAACAAAAACTTACTTTAAGTTTCTGGGAGGCAACCAAGACCAACAACAACAGTCTATTTGTTTTGGAAATCGCTTGACAGCAAAAAGAACTGGGTTTTCTAACAAAGTCTGTAGATTTTCTAGGGAACATTTTCTTATCAAGTGCCACAGCATTGTTGGAAAAAAATCATGTACTATAAACATGCACTTCTATATATTATTTTAAGTAAATAGAAAATATCATGATTTCCTATGGATTTTTCAAACATCTGTAGGCATATTTATCATTCCTCTCCTTCACCTTCTAAACATACTGTCCTCGATCCCTCCTCCCCATTTAAAGCCCCGTTTTCCTCCTCATATCAACTATATCCTGATAGATGATACTGCCTCTAACATGTAAGGAAAAATGGTCTAATCGATATTTTTCAATCATGTGTGACCATTACAATTGAGAGTCCATATCCAAAAGTGGCATATATATTTAATTTCATTTATATTTATAGTTTTAAAAATACCTAAATATATATTTTAAGTAGATTGTTTTCATGTAACCCTTTACAACCAGAAGATTCATTCCATGAAAGATTAAAATAGTGAATTCAAGAGAGTTAAAGAAAATATAACATAACTGAGATAGCAGAGGATATCATTGTCCAATTGTTCTTCAGTTGAATATATTGCTATTATCTTAATCTCTATTTTCTAAATAGTACTCTTGAGTTTCCTTAAAATGAGTACATTTTTGGAAGACAAATCCAAGTAATGCCTATGTAAATGGGTCAGAAAACCCTCCTAAATGCCTTGAAACTTCCATTATTAATTTACCATGTGAATATTTTATTTTAATGTTTGCAGTGTTGCTTTTGGTTGGAAGCCAGGTGGTTTAATCTTATTACTATGCTTATAATGTGGAGTAGTTTTTGGTTAATGGTATGCATTAATGCAATAGTAGACATCTCAAATTGAGTCAGAGAAATAGCTCTTGGCAAATATTGGAAGCCTTAAGAGACTTCAAACTTCTATGTGCCTTGTTAGGTAGTATTCCCAATTATCTTGAGGATAATCACCATTTAAGGCAAAATATATATGCTTATATATAAGGCATGATCTAGTAGGTTAAAAATCCTAGATTACACAAGCCTACATCTATGCTTACACATATATCAGGTTAAAACTGATGAATGGGTTCAACAAATCTGCAGATTATAAAACCAACATTAAAAATGAGTCAGGTTTCTATGCAATAATAGTTTTTAAAAAACTACTTTCAAAAGGTGGCACAGAGCTGTAGTCAAGCACTTAGGAGATGGTGAGAAGAAGATCAATCAATTCAAGGCCATATTCAGCTATGCTGTCAATTCAAGGTTAGCTGAATCTAAACAAGATACAATTTCAAAATAGCAAGAGCTGAGCATGAGGCTCAGCATAAAAGTAATTGTTTTGAATATCCAAAACTCTGGACTTTATTGCAAGTTTCCCTGAAATGGTAGGAAATTAAAAAACAAAAAATTCCAGCCTGCTAGGGTGTGGCCGGAGGGCTGCAAGCAGGATGGTCATTTGTAGGGATCTGGCAGGGCCGTGGCACAGAGGGCGAGGAGAAGTGCATTGGCCTGAAACTTGTGTAGATCCTCTTCCCAGGTGCACTGTGCAACCACAAGATCACCATGACTCCGGGCAATAAGAAAATATCAGAGGTGAGTCTCAGCACTAGTCCAGTATTTATGGTGCTTTCAGAAATCTTGAACCAGATCAATGACTCCTTGCAATGAGTACATATAATGCTGTTAGGGCAAAATAAAATACTGTGTAGCACACAGAAGTTTGCAATATTACCTTAATAAATGAATGTGGAATACAGAGATGAGAAAAATAACTAAACAAAGGGAGATAGAAGTGAAACTAGAGATGGGAAAGCAACACAGCTGCTGAGGACAAGGTATCCAGGAAGCTTGGGCCACCACCAGGCCTGCCTCACCCCATCACCACCTCCTTGGCCAGTCCTGCCACGCACCCCAATGGCCAGGCCTGCAGCATGGTGCCACCTCTGCTGCTGCTCCTGCTATTTTCCTTTTCATCAGAAGGAGAACATGGGTGGGACCAGGGAGCTGCCTAAGGGCTGCAAACTTTAGCTTGCTGTCCTGGAGCAAGAACAGGGCGGTGTATGTACTGCAGCCTGGAACTTGTGCAGGTACTGCCACCAAACATACTCCTCAACCACAAGATCACCTTGACTATGAGCAACCACACAGTATCCAAGATAAAGGACAGTTGTTGTTGTTGTGGTGGTGGTGGTGGTGGTTGTGGTAGTGGTGGTGGTGGTGGTGGTTTTCTTGATTTTTGCTGTCTACAATTGTCTTGATGGTCCATGCTGCCTCTGGAGACCACAGTGGTACCTGTGATCCATTCTGCCACTGGAATGTGAATGTTCATGGAAAATGCTGCTGCTGGCTGCCATGGCTATGGGCACTTCTTTTGCAGTGCTATTGATGGCTGTATACTGATAACTAGGAATGAGAGACACTGAAGGCTCCTGTGACAAATATAACCGCCCCCCTAAAAAATAAACAGTCAAGACAAGAAGCTATTGAATAGAGTTCTTAAAAATTATGGTGAGGATGCTGAAGTGTAGCTATTCACAGTTGATTACTTCTTGTGGGGTATGGGGAAGGACTCTGTTTTCTTCAAACAACTGGCCATTGGAAGTTTGACCATAGTCCAGTGAGTGAGTGTATGGGGAACACAAATTGGACTTAGCTTATATAATTTTAATTTAATTTTATTAATTTTGGGGAGGCACATTGGCAGGATGGTGGATATGGGAGAGATGTGAAGCAAGTGTGATCAGGGTGCATTGTATGAGAATCACAAATAAACATTTAATAAATAAAATATTTAAAAGTATTATGCTATGATGAATAATAAGCATATTCATCTAAAATTCATTTAAAATGATGTTAAGGAAACAAAATATTTATGAATTAATTCACCAAGGAAACAGAAGAGTTTTCCACTAAAATATATAATTCTGAGACATACTAAAGAATTCTTTCTGTAAATAAATAGAGGAAGATCCTATGTTCATACATATGAAAACAGTATAGTTAGGTTTTTTCCCAAACTTACAGTAATGTTCAATGTATTCTCTACAATAAGCACAATGTTGTATTATGCAGTCATAGGAAAATTCACCAGAAAATTCTGTGTAATTTCATGGAGCTCAGAGAAACCTAAAAACTTGATTACAAATAGTGTAGTACTTAATACGTATTCATCAGTACATCATCAAAGCTCAAGAATAAACAACAGCATATATGGTAAAATATTTTTGGTAAGTTTATTCAATGAAGATAAAGCAGGCTTTTCAACAGATGGTACAGAGAAAATGCTCTTTGTACCACTAATAACAGTTGGGTCTTTGGCACATAAGCAATATTTAAGAGAAGTACATAACTTTAAACTTATTAGACTAAACCATCTAACATAGGTGTCAAAAGTTCTGATACTCTTTAACTCTTAAATTTATTAGATATAAATATAAAATTTAAATAAAACTAAATCCAAACTTAAAATTTTTGCACATCATGTACAGAAGGGATAAAGAAGCTTACAGAATTGCAGAAAATACTTACATATCAGTTTCTTGACAAGGGACTTATACCTGAAAATCAGTTTTATAATTCACCAACACCATTGTCATCACCATCAAGAGCAACAATAAAAAATAACTGAAATAAAAATCAGCAAAGATTTTAAACAGAAATTTCTATAAAGAAAATAAGATATACAAGTGTTCAACAAGAACAGGAAGCTTGGCTCATCAGCATTAATATTTAAGGAAACACAAATCCATCTGGAGTAAAAAGCATTTAACACCTATTGGGCTTTTTTCTCTTACGAAACAAACAGAAAGGAAGGAAGGAAGGAAGAATGAAAGAAAAAAAGGAAGGAAGGGAGGGAGAGATGGAGGGAGGGAGGAAGGAAGGAAGGAAGGAAGGAAGGAAATAATAAGTTTTCAGAAGCAGAGAAATTGCAACATTTTTGCATTTCTCACAGGATGTAAAGTGTTATCAATGCAATGGTGTATTCTAAAATAATAGACAAAAAACTGTAATATTAGTTTATGAGCATACATATTGGAAAGGGGGATCTGCACATGATATTTGTGCAAACACAATAGCAAAACCAGATGCCACCCAAATGTCCATCTAAGTATGTAGGAATAAACAAAATACAGTGTGTATGCACACAGAACATCATCAGCTTTAAAAGGAAAACAATTCTGAAATACGCCACAATATAGATGAATCTTGAATCCACTGTATTTTGGAAAATAAAACAGAGAGCTCCCTCGTACAAGAAAGAAATGTGAATTGTGGTTCCAAGAGGCTAAGAGACTACAGCATACTTATGTGTTATTTAATGAGTATACCATTTAAATTTGTGAAGATTTCTGTAGGTTAAGGTGGCAGTGGTTGTACAGTAATTTCTGAGTACTTTATTTCTTCATTATTGGGTATATCTAACTTTCCTTATTGGATATTTTCTTTATTTTCTTCATTTACATTTCCTGGTTTTCCCCTGGACACACCCTATCCTCTCTCTTCTCCACCTAATTCTTTGAGAATGCTTACCCACCCACCTACTCCCACCCCGACCCTCACATTTCCCTACACTGGTGCATTAAGCCTTCACAGGACCAAGGGTCTCTCTTCCCACTGATGTCCAACAAGGCCAACCTCTGCTACATATATGGCTGGAGCCATGGGTCCCTACATGTGTACTCTTTGGTTTTTGGTTTAGTCCCTGAGAGCTCAGGAGTCAGGGGCTTCTGGTTGGTTGATATTGTTGTTTTTCCTATGGGGTTACAAACCCCTTTAGCTCCTTCAGTCCTTTCTCTAACTCCTCCATTGGGAACCTGGTGCTCAGAGCAATGGTTGGCTGAGAGCTTCCATCTCTGTATTTGTCAGGCTCTGTCAGAGCCTCTCAGGAGATGGCTATATCAGGTTTCTGTCAGCAAGCACTTGTTGGCATCCACAATAGTGTATAGGTTTGGTGACTGTATATGGAGATCCCCAGGTGGGGCAGTCTCTGGATGGCCTTTTCTTCGGTCTCTACTCCACACTTTGTCTCTTCAACTTCTTCTGTTGGTATTTTGTTCCCCATTCTAAGAAAGATCGAAACACCCATATGTTGTTCTACTTTCTTCTTGAGCTTCGTGTGGTCTGTGAATTGTACTTTGGGTATTTAAATTTTTGGGCTAATATCCATTTATCATTGAGTGCATACCACGTGTGTTCTTTTGTGACTGGGTTACCTCACTCAGGATATTTTCTAGTTCCATCCATTTGCCTAAGCATTTCATGAATTCATTGCTTGTAATAGCTGATGCTACACTATGTCCACAGCAGCCTTACTTATAACAGCTAGAAGCTGGCAAGAATCAGCATGTCCTTCAACTGAGGAATGGATACAGAAAATGTGGTAAATTTATGCAATGGAGAACTTTCCAGTACTTAAAGCCATGAAATTGTTTACATATAAGTGACTAAAAATGACGTTTTATGTTACATATGTTTTACTTCAATAATTTTTCTTTAAGGAATGTTTTATGAATTTTCTATATATATTAGTGATGGATTTATAAGTTATATATTATGAATTTCAATTAATGAGATATTTTTACTTGACAATTTATTATTTGAATACATATATTCCCAAGATATATTCAAAGATACTTTTGATGCTTTTAGCAACTTGATTGAAAAAAAAACATTTTATTTTACTCTAGAAATAATTATATAATCTTTTCAAAATAGAATAAATATATTGAAGACATTTTATTCATAATTTTTATTAGGAAAGGTGATAACATTCTAATTTCATTGATTGTATATAGGCAGTACTTAGACTTGTTTAGATTCCTTAAAATTTTTATCTTTGTATTTCTGCATCAGAAACTTTGTCACCTATATGTAATATTTTACTTTATTTTATTAAAACCAATAAAATGTGAATTAAGATTTAGAAATGAAATGAAGTCTTCAGTTCTGTTTAACCTGATTCTTATAAGGAAATTGTAGAGATAGAAGATTTGTGAAAGACTTACCAGAAATGTTTAATGTATTGCTTATTTTTATACCGTTAATTAATTTGTGGTACAAATTGACCTTGAGTGATAATTTGAAATACAGATTGGTGATCAGGATGGCTGTAGTTAGTTACTGTACTTTCAACTAGGATCACTGTTGTGATTGGCAAAGTTGTCTTTTGTTTTTTTTTTTTTTAGGTTGTTCATCAACTTTCTCCCTCAGTGCTGTTTAGAGCATGATCAGTTATTACTGCACTGACAAGTAGTAGCCTAGTTGTAATTTATCATAGGTTGTCAAGTGTCTCACATCCTCACATGTGTATCCACTGAAGCAGACAAACACAATTTTCATCTCCTAAGCTATCCACCATTTATCGTGATATATTACTTTTGCCTACAAGGTAATAGACAAATTATATTTAACCATGTTTCAAATGAAACCATAATGGTAAATATTGTTTTTTCTTTAAATCAACCTAAATATCTAGTATATTATATACTCATATACTGAGATATTTAATTATTTTATCATTCAAATAAATATGTAATATGTAATTTACTTCATTAGTAGTAAGCAATTAATTTTAAATAAAATATTTTTAGAATGAAGATTAATTAGCAATAGCATTAAATAAAAGGTCTTTTTAATACAAGAGAAATAATATCAGAAGTACAATTTTAATTCAAGACAACTACATTTAAATTTAATGGAAATATACAAGCTTTTGGTTGTATATACCAAGGTAGCACTCCTGACATATAAATGACCCTATTAGTGCTAGAGAAATAAGGTCAAGAGACACATTTTTACTGAAGTCAATTATGATATATTTTAACTGAAATAGGAAAACTGCTTTTATTCATAGAGAGTACTACAGACATTCCATGTTATTCTGTGGCCTTGTAATATTGCAGTAAGTGCTTAAAAAGTGTCTCAGCTTTCTACATCATACAAAGAAATCTTCCAACACATTAATTAATGCATGTCTTGCCCTCGTGCCTCATCCTGTAGACAAGTATATGTAGGAATAATACTGAAGATTAGAAAGGGATATAAAAAGGTACCATCTGGATATACTTAATAGAAGGTTATACTATCAGTTTTTTAATGCACAGCCCAGGTTGACCTTCCTACCTCTTCCCCTTTAGCATTTCCTACTGGAATATACCACCTCAATCTACTAAAGGATTAGCCAGATTTAAAAAAAAAATCTAACACCTGAGGATCAAGTATGCAAACACACGAACCTATTTTATGCTCAACTACATTTTACATTCAAGCTACTAGTTGATTTATATTCTAAAATTTGTCAGTGTTCAGATTGCTGAACCCCAATTTCCTTGAGATTATGTGAAGGCATATTTGTCATTGAATGACATTGACCTTTACAGTAAATTTTACCATTGATTAGCTGAGTTTTTAAAGGACTCTTCAAATAGTCCAGTTGAATTTATGATAGGAAATGTAATTTAGCAAACTCTAAGAAATAGAAGACAACATTGTAAAATTCACAAGAAGAAATGGAACATGTAAATTCTTTTATAGAAATCGATGACATAATATAGCCCCCCCAAAAAAAGAGCTCAATGAATATTTGCTATAATCAATTGGATGACAGCCATTATGCCTGGAGAGCATGATAGTTGCTCTACAGTTTAGTGACAGGTAGAAATAAAGGATGAGAAAATTAAAAAAAAAAAAGCAACATAAAAGTGCCATTAAGGAAAGAAATTGTGCAAGAGCAAGGCATAGTCAAAGCATCTAGCTTGCTGCAGGTTAAAATGAAATATATTAACTGGGTATTAACATACAAGGTATCTTACTAAGAACTGAGGATTACGACGTATAAATAACATGTTATGTGCTTTCAGAAATGGAAGACTGCCTGATAATGTTCTAAAAATAATTATTTTATTCTCTAGCAATATATGCAGCTCCAAATGTCCAACTTTTACAAGTAACCTTAAATGCATTTCTCTATCCCTTCTTTCTATATCAATAATTATTTGATTGTTTGACATAAAACATCATATAGTATATGCTATATTGATATTATTCTGTTTAGTGCACAAACTATTTTCCTTTTTGGAGCTTTCTTATTAGAGGAAAAAAAATCTTGGTTTATAGTAATGTTTTCTTTTCTACTTTTAATTAGATATTTTCTTTATTTACATTTCAAATGTTATCTCCTTTCCTGATTTACCCTCTGAAAAGCCCCATCCCCTCCCCCTCCCCCTGTTCACCCACTCGCCCACTCCTGCTTCCCTGTCCTGGCATTCCTCTACATTGGGGCATAGAGCCTTCACAAGGCCAAGGGCCTCTCCGCTCATTGATGTCCAACAAGGCAATCCACGGCTATATCTGCAGCTGGAGCCATGGGTCCCTTCATATGTAACTTTTGGTTGATTTTCTGTTTTATATCTTGTATCTTATGAAATCTTATTTGAGTGGCATTTTGGTTCTTTCTCATTTCTTTGTGAACTTCTGACTAATATCAGTGTAGATCTAGTGTTGCAGAATAGGGTGAAGATGAGAGAAGGGTTCAGACCATATGGCTTCTACACATTTCACTTGTGTTACAGCTGAAAACAATAGAAAACACCCTTTATCATGTACTGTGTTTCAGGCAGTGTGTTGTTTGAATGTTTTTTTTTTTTTTCTTTCCTGATCCTCAGATTTTTGTATGAGGACAAGAAACAAAAAGAGAAAATGGGTACTTCCAAATTCTGGCACCTTTGTCTTTCTAACAACTGGTACATAGGGAGCTTATTATATATAATTACAAGAGGTTAAAGAGGCAGATCATTATAAATAAGGCTGCTATAGACATAGTGGAGCATATTGGAGCATAGTTACTACATGTTGGAGCATCTTCTGGGTATATGCCCAGGAGTGGTATTGCTGGGTCCTCAGGTAGTCTGTCGCTACCTTCTCCGACCAGCATAAAGGAAGCAACGAAACCAACGTCCTTCTCAAGGCAGTTTATTCAGGCTTTACAAATGTCCAGGAAAGTAGGCACAGTTCATTGGCTCAGGACTACATTCGTCACATCATCTGATCTTAAATCGTGGTACATCTGCGCAATGCAGCTCAAGATACGTGGCTATCTTGAGAGATATGAGAAAGTCAGGTGCCATTCATAAGACTTGGCCCCAGTCCCGGGCGCCATCTTGGGGCCACGGCCACACCTGCTCCTCACAGTAGTCCTATGTCCAATTTTCTGAGGAAGAGCCAAACTGATTTCCAGAGAGGTTGTACCAGCTGGCAATACCACCAGCAATGGGGTAGTGTTCCTATTTCTCCACATTCTCCACAGCATCTGCTGCCACCTGAGTTTTTTCTTAGCCATTCTGACTGGTGTGAGGTGGAATCTCAGGGTTGTTTTGACTTGCATTTCCCTGATGACTAAGGATGTTGAACATTTTTAGGTGCTTCTCAGCCCTTCAGTATTCTTCAGTTGAGAATATTTTGTTTACCTGTGGACCCCATCTTTTAATAGGGAAATTTGTTTCCCAGATGTCCCTCAACAGAGGAATTGATACAGAAAATGTGATACATTTACACAATGGAGTACTACTCAGCTATTAAAAACAATGAACTTATGAAATTCTTAGGCAAATGAATGGATCTGGAGGATATCATCCTGAGTGAGGTAACCCAATCACAAAAGAACACACATGATATGAATTCTCTGATAAGTGGATATTAGCCCAGAATCCCAGAAACTGGGAATACACAAGATAAAATTCACAAACCACATGAACCTCAATAAGAAGGAAGCCCATAGTGTGGATACTTCAATCCTTCTTAGAAGGGTGGAACAAAACACCCATGGAAGGGGTTACAGAGACAAAGTGTGGAGTAGAGACTGAAGAAATAACCATCTGGAGACTGATTCACCTGGAGATCCATCCCATTTTCAATCACCAAACCCAGACACTACTGTGGATGACAGCAAGTGCTTGTTGACAGGAGCCTGCCATAGTTCTCTCCTGAGAGGCTCGGGGTGCCTCAGAAATTCAAAGGTGGACACTTGCAGCCATCTATTGGACTGAGCATTGGATTAAGGAGCTAGAGAAAGGACACAAGGAGCTGAAGGATTTGCAGCTCAATAGGAAGAACAACAATATGAACTAGCCAGTACCTCCAGAGCTTCCAGGGACTAAACCACCAACAAAAGAGCACACTTGGTGGGACTCCTGGCTCCAGCTGCATATGCAGCAGAGAATGGCCTAGTTGGATATCAATGGGAGGAGAAGCCCTTTGTCCTATGAAGGCTCTATGCCCAGTGTGGGGAAATGCCAGGACCAAGAAGTGGGAGTGGGTCGGTTGGTAAGCAGGGGTGATGGAGGAGGGAATAACAGGAGAGGGGAAACCAGGAAAGGGGATAACATTTGAAATGTAAATAAAAAAATATCCAATTTTTAAAAAGGAAGCAAATCATTAAATAATAATAATAATAGGCCAAAGGTTATCAAGTGATACAATATTTTTCAAGTGAATGGAATGCATTGTAACTGTTCTATTCACTGGGATAAATGTGCAAGTGCTAAACGTTTAAAGGTCAAAGATAACAAGCTTGTAGTGAGGCACAAAACTATGACATGTAGCCATATATAAACATCAGAATTAAAAGGTTGTAAATTCTCTGTTCCCTACAGCTTTGTGCTTCTGGAGATGCTACCTCCTCTACCTCCTCTAAATACCGATGTCTTCCACATTACAATATAATGCAGCAACAGACACACCTTAGGCCCCTACAGCAATGCAGTTTAAACAATCTCAATTTAAGTGGTCAAAATAGGCAAGTATGTCAAATTGGGGTGTGCCATAAAGCAGAACCTTAATAAAAGATTGGATGAGGGCTATAGTATAAAGCACAAAGTATATTCTGTGAGAAATCGCATAAAAAATGAAAAGACATAGTATTTCCCAACTTGAATCACAAAGGGAATAGTCATATACTTTTTCTTCATGATCATTTTTTAAATCAAATACATGAGACACATAACATCAGAATCATATAATCTTGCTCAAACATATGATTTGGATGTTTCAAAATTGGTGTTTGATTTTTTACAATCTTTGTATACTTTAACATTTTTGATGATTGAAGTCATCCAAAATAGCACTCAACTCCACCCTTTTCTTCCTCTAACATATTAGATTTTCATATTTGTCTTTTTGTACTATTTCATGGTAGTGGCAATTATAAAGTAACAAAATTTATGATTCAAACAGAAATCAAGTATTGAAGTTGTTGGAAATGACATTCTCAGCTATATTCTTCTTTAACAAATCTAGGCTAATTATTAGGAATTTTTTTTTTTAGAAAATCTTTCTGCTTGAATTTTTGTGCTTAGCATGAAACTTTATTAAAATATGTAAATAGAATGTAAAAATATACTTATATCAATATAACACACAAAAATATAGCTTATTTAGAATGAATAGGTTTAGTACTGGGTTACATTACAGAAATACTAAAAATACCTCAATTTATATTATATAGCACAATAAAAACTAGCAAATATTCAATATCTCAGTATGACTAGCATCCACAAAATTGCCTCCCTCAACACAAAAAGCATAACCATCAAATTTATAATTAAGATAAAATTAGATTTACATTGAAAAAGACAAAAGTGTTCAATGAAGGCTTTGTGAGAATTTATAGCTATTTAGAGTTTGAGTGTTAATCAGATAAACTTATCCCTCATTTCGTGCTCAGTGTAAGATTCTTGCTGAGTTAGGATGATGATGAGATTCTGTCTTCTTTGGAACAAATAAATGGTAACAATGGGTGCTTAATATGGGAATATTTCTCAGGTATACTTTGTGTTTGTAAGAGTATTTGAAAGAATTGCATTTAACTGAAAACAGAAAATACACACAGAACATTAAAAAGTGA